>NW_026515840.1:0-196328 GCF_023601865.1 Aspergillus affinis
CCCCCCCCCCCCCCCCCCCCCCCCCCCCCCCCCCCCCCCCCCCCCCCCCCCCCCCCCCCCCCCCGACCACCCCCCCCCCCCCCCCCCCCCCCCCTTCCCTTCTTTCTCGGCGGTAGTGCAATTGTGAAGATCAAGGTACTGACCTAGGTATGAACCTCTAGACCAAGATCAACAAATACGCCTTCAGCGGCGGTCAAGTCAGCGTCGAAGACCACCGCCGTCTCGGCGGAAACCCCGACGTCGACGTCTCCTACGTCTACCTGACCTACTTCGAAGAAGACGACGCTAAGCTCGAGGAGATCTACAAGTCCTACAAGAGCGGCGAGCTGCTCACCGGTGAACTGAAGAAGATGGCTATCGAAACCCTGCAGAAGAACGTGCTGGAGTTCCAGGAGAAGCGCAAGCTATCCACGGACGAGGTCTTGAACGAGTTCATGCGCCCCAGGAAGCTGGAGTGGAAGGGCAACCCGAACCCCATCCCTAAACCTCCTCCTAAGGAGACAACTAAGGGTTCGAAGAAGGAGAAGGACGCCAAGAAGGAGTCTAAATAGACATGTTCCTCCTTTCATGTGCGAGCAAAAAGAAATATATGCAAGATTTGGTCTGGACCATTACTTTTTTTTTTTTTTTTTTTTGAATACTGTTCAGCGTTGAGAGAGCATATCGTTTCATCCTTAGTTGTTTAAACATATAGGGAAGACATGATCACAAAAAGATGCGAGTTTAAAAGAAGATATGATAAAAATGGCTAAAAATAAAGCAATGTATTAAATGAGGAATCAAAACTATAGATGAGTATCATATCGTAGCACCGTATCCCTCCCCTTGAAATAAAAAGACAAATCCAATTTGCCCAATGATTTCATGCAGCATGATCCATTCTCACTTTGCACAAGGAGGCCAAGTATAGAAAAAGAATTTCCCCAGCGTTCTGTTTTATATATGTTAATTTGAGCAACACTTATGAATGAGTCGGCATCACCACGTTAGCCTTGGTGCTAACGGCATCCTCGCCTCGCCACAAACTCGTGACCGTCTTCTGCTGCGTGTAGAACTGCAATCCCGGCTTGCCGTAGAAGGTGTTGGCTCCGCCGCCGGCAATACTCTTCTTGTTGCCGGTGAAGGAGAACATGGGGAGAGGCACGGGGATGGGGACGTTGATGCCCACCTGGCCGGCCTCGATGTCCTTCTGGAAGCGCGAGGCGGTGGGACCGGAGCGGGTGAAGATGGCGGCGCCGTTGCCGTACTCGTTCTTGTTGATCAGGTCGACGGCGTCTTCCAGGGTGGGGACGTTGAGGCAGACCAGCACGGGCCCGAAGATCTCTTCCTTGTAGCACTTCATGTCGGGGGTGACGTTGGTGATGATGGTGGGGCCGACCTGGATCAGACGGTTAGTCAATGGTGATCTTTGTTGCGTGGTTGTAATGATTCCTCCCGGGTGAAGGGAGGGTGGGATAAACATACAAAGTTGCCATTGGGGTAGTTCTTGGGCTTGTAGCCACGTCCGTCGAGGAGGATGGTGGCGCCCTCTTCTTCGGCGCTGGCAATCAGGTCTTCGATGCGCTTCTTGCTCTCGGGGCTGATGACAGGGCCCAGATCGGCGCCCTCTTCGAACCCGCCGTTGACGTTCAGGGCCTTGGCGCGTTCGGCCATCTCAGGAAGCCAGTCCTTGGTCTCATCGACCATCACGACGGTGGACAGGGCCATGCATCGCTGACCAGCGGCGCCGAATGCAGCGCCGACAATGGCGTTAAGGGTCTGGTTCTTGTTGCAGTCCGGAAGCACGGCCGCGTGGTTCTTTGCGCCGAGGTTCGCCTGCACACGCTTGCCATTGGCGGAGCCGCGGGTGTAGATGTACTCACCCGCCTTGTTACTGCCGACAAAGCTAATGGCCTTGATGGCAGGCTCGTCCAGGATGAAATCGACGGTCTTGGCGGAGCCGTGGACCAGGTTGATCACACCAGGAGGGAAGCCAGCCTCCCTGGCCAATTCGGCCAGGATCATAGCGGCACCGGGGTCCCGCTCCGAGGGCTTCAGGACAAGACAATTTCCAGTCACTGTCGCAACAGGGATGCACCAAAGGGGAATCATAGCGGGGAAGTCTGCGCGCGCGGGGGTTGAAGCGGTTAGTATCGGAGAAGTTCATAGTGGATCACTTACGGGATTCCGGGGGTGGGGACTCACTGAAGGGGCAGATAGCCGCAACGACTCCTAGAGGCTCTCGGTAACTTCTGGTCTCCATATCCTTAGCGACTTCGAGCACTTCGCCCGTGAGCTGAGTGGTGATGCCGCAGGCGGTTTCGGCCACCTGCAATCCGCGGAGAACGTCGCCCTTGGCATCGGCAAAGGTCTTGCCCTGCTCCAGGGTGATCGAGGAGGCCAATCGGTCCCAGTTAGCACGGATCAAGCTGACAAACTTGAACATGATCTGCTGTCTGGCAATCACACTGGTTGCCCGCCAGGCCGGGAAGGCCTTCTCGGCCGACTCGACGGCAGCCCGCAGTTCCTCATCGGTGCTTTGGGGGACTCGGGTGACGAGATTGTTGGTGGCAGGATCGTTCAAGTCAATCCATGTGGTGGCCTTGGACGAAACGAACTGGTTGTCGATGAAGTTGGTGGTATCAATTGGGTTGGCAATGGGCTTGTGGTCCGTCGGAAATTCGGTGGCGGTAGTAGCCGCGGTTGTTGTTGCGGGGGCGAGTTTCTGGGCCGTAACGTGCAGTCTGCGCGTAGCAACCAAAGGGGAGGACGAGGACGAGGACGAAGAGAGCTGAGAAGCCAGCACTGAAGAGGCCGATAATGTGGAGATCGTCGAAAGAGAGCGAGCTGAGGATGCCCGAGCAGGTGAAGCCAGCACCGTGCGGGGAGAAGCAGCGCGGAGAGCGGGGAGAGATCGGGCAAGGGAGTGGCGTGCAGCAGCCATGGCGGCAGAATGGAAGGACTTGACAAGTGAATAGAGGAGAAAATATAAAGGATTATATCAATACGATGGAAGTAGGATAAGGATATAAGGATAGGGGAGCAGGAGGAAGTGGCGGTCGAAGATAAATCGGAGAAGAGGAGAGAGTAGGAGAGACGCAGCAAAGGATTAATAAATAGGACATTACAGCCCGTACGCCATGCATAATCCGGGGGGTTCGTCGATACGCCGAATGGCCCTGATAACCCCAATTTCGGCGTGGGGGACCAATCGTAGCCCGTAAATTGACCGGTTCCTGAGACCCGGGTTGTGGTAATACCAATACCGGTACTGATATCGGAATCTCATGCCTTGTAGGTCAGGAACTTCCCAGGTCTATCCTGGACCCTCGTCTTTTGCCCAAAAGAAGAAGTATGCACTACTAACTATAACAGAGAGAAGAAACCGGTTACTTGATCTAGCATTGGCTGTGCTGGTTGGGGGTAACAGTCTACACCGCAGGTACTGCCTAGATGGAATGCCTGCCCTAATTCCTTGCATCGGCATCCTATCCGATCCTCTAGAGTGGGAATAGATTCTCGCCGTGATATCCGATTCATGATCTCATCTTTAATCCACAAAATGTATAATCCCAGACTGAGACAGGCGATGCTTCACATTGTACTCCTATATATCAAAAAACCAGTCCACCCCCTAAACATCATTAATACAGCCCGACATGCTAACCAAAGGAAGACCTACCGTCAACCACAATGTCTGCCCCGTTCACGTAGCTACCTCCAATATCACTGCATAAGAAGACCACCGGTCCGGTCAGTTCCTGGGTCGACCCCATTCTGCGCATGGGATTCCGCTCCGCCCAACTCTGTCGCCACGCCTCTAAGTCGTCGCCCTCGTTAAGCACCGTATCCATGTATCCCGGCGAGATGGAGTTGACCCGGATCCCATACCGCGTCCATTCTGCGGCAAGACTGCTCCGCATATGTAGCACCGCTGCCTTGGACACATTATACGCTACCTGCGGTTGAGGATAGTTCACTCGATGTCCGCTGATCGAAGCCACGAGGACGATCTTCCCTCCGCGGCCGCTGGAAATCATATGTCTGTTTTTAGAGGGAGCCAATGAGTCTGTTCGTTGAAAGGAGTATTCGTGAGACAATTGGCACTTACCGTCCGAATGCCTGCGCCGCGATCCAAGATCCCGTTGTATTTACATCCATCACGCGCCTCCATTGCTCGATGGCAAGATCCTCCGCGTCGACGCAGTTAACCATCCCTGCAAAGCAACAAAGGATGTTGATATCACCCAGTTGGTCGCGGACCTGCTGAGCGGTGTCGTTCATGCCCCCAGCATCCGTGACATCACAGGTCTGCGTAATAACCTTCGCGGCGGGGAAGTCTCGTCGGAGAGTCTCGATCTCGGCGGCACTCTTCTCAAGCCCCAGCGGAAGGTCAAGGAGCGCTATGCCGGACAGACCGTGTTCGAGAAGAGCGCGAGCAGATGCCAGGGCCAGAGCCCCGGCGCCGCCGGTGACTGGCTATGCGTTGGTCACGGGCTTGTAGAAAAGAGAGCATGTCTCTACATGTAAACGGAATCAACATACACGCCGCGTTTCCACAGACAGCGAACCTCATCGTCGCTCGCTCCCCGGGAGTGCTGGGTTCGGGGAATGGAGCTGGCGGGGGAGTCAGCGTGGTGGTTGGATCATGCTGGCCAAGCTGAATCCATGGCATCTGCTTTTTTATCTGGGGAGTAGGAGGCAGGCTATCTTTTTGAAAGGTCATCGTGATTTGTCTAGAGAGATATTGGTCTATCAAGATGGGAGCAAATTGCGGATGGACTTTCAGTTTTCAGACAGATAGACAGACTGGCAGGCAGGCAAGGTTTGGTTTATCAATGCGGAGGCCCTTCCTACCCCTCATTTCCGCAAAGACGTCAGTTCATTTGCTTCCTTGTCAAATAATATCGGACCGCAGTGTCCCGAAGGTACTGCCATGGCTTGAAAGTCTAGGTATACTGGCGTTGGTCACTCATGAAGAATCGGAGGTCAGCACGCCGACCAGGAATACTCGACCACCAACGATCAAGCATAACCATTTGTCAGAGCCCAGTAGAGTTGCCTAGCGGGCCACTATCTAGTAACAAAATCGTTTGCTACGGATCGCAAGCACTAACCACGACATACATCATGTTGGCTGTCCGGGAAGAAACCATCTACATGCTTACAGGCACGAACCGTGTACGATATCTACGATTTCGCTTGAGCCCACGCGCCACTCTTCCACGGGTCAGAGAAGGCGACAACATGGCCCAGCAGCTCCGATCATACATCAGAATACCTAGGGTCATCAAGGTGCATTAGAATGGAACGCAATAATCAAGGGACTGCCGGTAGACTCATGGGATTCAATGTTACCAGGGTTCACCACCATCTCTATGGACGAACATTCCTGCCTCGACATTCATAAGATGACTTATCTGTCATCGATAGCCCGTTAGCAAGAAGGACCGAGAAAAGGATCGCATGAAAACAGATATGAACGAATAAGGAGACAACCGGTCTGTCACATAGACCACACATTAAAACCCCCAGAATCATGTTATGACCACCGGCGCTTTGCTTTTAATATCCTTCCTCTTCACCCTGCTGGTAGACATGTCGGGTTCTCGAAGGGTCTTTGCGCATCTGTTGGCCGGACCCGGTGAATCCGACTGCAAAATAGTCAAGTCAGTATGCAGTTCCGAAAATGGATAGCTTTCACACCAAAAGGGGAAAGAGAAACCATACCTCGCGCATTGACGCTGTCACCGGTCCGGAACATGCTTTCCTTCCGGCCCAGTTTACCCTTGCTGGCGAAATCCTTCCATTTGTTTTTACCTGCCTCTAACTCCCGGGTAGCCTTGACCTTGCGAGGCACCTTGGCAGGACGCGCCGGCCCGTCGCCAACATTGCTCGGCTCCTTGCGCGCCTGGTTGGCCAAGGCGGGGTTGATGTCCGCGGCCGCCGAGATCACGCTCGAATTTGGAGGCTGAGGGGTGGGCGACTGGGATGCGGAATTGCCTGAGTTTCCATCAGCCTTGCGCTTGCGCGAGTCATTGCCGGAAACGGGTCGAATATCCTTGGAAGTTAAAGATTCCACTGTGCTGTATGATTTGAAGGAAACTAGATAAACGGGATTGCTAGACGAGCCGGTAATGGAGGTGATCCGGGCAGGGTAGAAGGAATTGTCGCCCGAAACCCATCGAGCGAGAACATGTTCGTTAATGGAGAACGAGGCGGGGGCTGACGATTCGTCCGCTTGCTCGGCCGTTGGTTTGCGATACCCCGATTGCGGGGGTGCCTGGGATTCTCGAAAGCCCTTCTCTTTGACCGGGGGAGACGGTCTGGATGACGGCGGAGCGGCCGGTTTGAGTTCGGAGATAGACGTTTCGGTGAGGTTTATAAGTTCTTCGAGCTCAGCTTCGAGACTTTGTAGTTCCGTGTTATCTGGGTCTACCTGCAAACTCGATTGGACGGTTTCAAGCTGAAACAAAGCACTATTAGAGTAGGATGGAGGACGAGACGGGCGAGAGAACTAACCTGAAGCTTGAATTCCTTGACCTCGGCCTCCAAGGCTGCTACGTCCGCCATGATTGAACCGGACTAGGGTCAGGACGAATTAAGAAAGACGAAAAAATAGAGGGAATGCAACGGAACCAGAGACAAGTGCCGAGATCGGGGTAAGGGCGTGGGGGAGGGTTCAGCAAGTGAAAGAGCAGAGATCGGGGAACACCAGAAAAGAGTTGAGACGGTCGGGATAAGATATGGCGCGCGCACGTGCCGGCCGCCGTCGGGCGAGACTGTATCACGTGATGCGCGCTTCCCCGAGATGATCGTCCGCCGTCCTTCCCGACTTTCTTTTGTTCTCTCTTATTTATCTACGGAGTACACATTTCCTCCGTACGACTCAAGGACCGACAAGGCTGCGCTGTGCATGGTGACGATTCACCATGTGTCCTCATATCTCGATTTCCGCATTCTCTTGTTTCTCCAGGTTCCATGGACCCCCAAGACTAGCGCACCCAATCGAGGGACCGCCCAACGGGTGGGCGGGATCAGCGCCTAGTCTGGACGGTTAACGCTATGCAAATGCGAGTCCGGACGAAGGTCGATCGTCACGTCACCCGGGACACGGTCTCATTGGATACATCGGTTGACCAGCTATCGGCTGGCTCGACGAGTCGACGTAGTCAGCATTTGCCACCTCTGGTGCAAAACTTGGTATTGTCAGGGATCGGAAGGTGCTCTGGCGGGGAGTGAGATCCAGAACCCTGTCGGGCGTAGGGATTTGGAACTTGGGATACGGCAGCCTAAGATATCCGCTCCTTGTCCGGGGAGAACTCGTATCAATTACCGGATCCATGGATGATAATTGATAACACGACATGAATGCTTCATTCTCTGGGGGTTGAAATAATATTTCAAATGCTAAATGTGGTTCTTAGAGACTAACGGCGTAGATAGACGTTTTCTCCACGATTTATTTAATTTTTATTTCTTTTTTTTCATAAAAAAGAATTCTCTCATCTAACATGATAAGGGGGCCATTAAATCCGAATCATCCGAGTCCGATGGCCGGAGCGGGGAATACGTCAGATGCAGAGGACCTGCCGGTCGCAAAGTACGGAGTACTACCTGGGTCGCATGGGTTCCTAGCATGAGTAACTAGTTAGTAAATACAGTGACCCCGGTAGTCATCATCTGGCAACCTACAGCGCGTACTCTGTAATTTCTGCCTACCGTCACCATTCGGGCTTAGAGCGTGGAAAGTGGCAGAACGTCGGAGGCGCGACGTTCCATTGCCGGCCTGGCCTGATTTCTAAGCACTTTGGGTGCAGTTTCTTCCCTTAAGGCGGCAGTCCGCCGTTGCCCTCGGCCATTGGCAGTTCTGCCAGTCCCACACGGGTGGGTGCCACTGGTGAGGCCTAAAAGTCCTCGCCGCTTTGACAAACTGCCCACCGCCCACGGAAAGTAAGAGTCACCGCCGTTCGCCCCCTCAGGCATGCATCCCGTCTCATTCAATCCCATCCAGTTCGTTCATTTCATTCCTGCAACTCTTCCATCGCGATCGAAAGACCCGTCGGGATTTGCCTCGTGGTTGGTTCATTCGTCTGTCTTCATCCTGCCTTCTTTCTTTCTACCCTGTATTTCCTTCCCCTAGTCACCTTCTTGCCATCCTCGATCTCTTCTTTTGCCTTCTTCATACACCCCGTTCTCTCGCCTTCCACCTCTCTTACACCTTCCCCCCCCTCCCCAATTGGCCTGAAGACCCTGTCTGTCCCCATAGGCCGCTGCTGCTGCCGCGCTCTCAAGCCTCCCTGCAGTATCTGCCCCATATCTCTCCATCCGGAACCCCCCTCGAGCCCCTCTTCAACACCGGCTCTTCATCTTCGACCAACGGGCATCTGTCCCCTCTTTGCCTCCTGGATTTTAATCTAGTCAACTATTAGTTTACAAGGCCTGACTGTGGTCCTCTGGGCATTTTCAAGCAATTGATTTTGCTCGTTTCTTTTTCTTGCTGGAGCCTCCCCACCCTCGAGTTTTCCTCACTCGCCATCTCTAGGCCTACATCGGAATACGAGTTTTCGATATCGATTGGCAGGGCACACAACCTTTCCCCTCTCGGTTTGATTTTCTTGACTATTCTTTCCTTGCACTCGTTGCCCGCGGAAGGATTTCGCCAAGAAATACACCGTGTGTTGAGTTGGGCTTGGACGACTTTTGATCTTTCATCCAACAAAAACACCTCACCCAACCTTGGACTACCTTACTCTATCTCGCTTCAATACGACTTCTTACTCCTGCTTCATCGGTGATCTACATCGATACAAGAAACGGGCGGGAAGCCCGGCCCTTTCATCTCATCGATAAAATAGCTAAGTTGGCTTTTTGCTTAGCCGGGACCAACAACCCCGCTACTTTCAGTTTCATTCCCTCACGATCTTTTCTTTCTCTCTAAAACCTTTAACCTCCTTTTCTTCACTCAATCTTGCCGAAATGTCCGATTACAACTCTCTCTATCAGCAAGGCCTGTACCTCTCTCCCGGTCAACAGGACCTTCTCCTTGCCGCTCTTTCATCCAACAACCATTCCCAGAAACAGCAGAACACGCCCCAAAATCCCAAGTCGAAGAACGATCCTGAGAACACTCCGGGGCGTACGTCGTCCGCAAGCTACAGCGCGTCCCCCGGGTTTGACCGCTCTCAGAACTCCGGTAACCTAGGATTTGATGACGAGAGCCCTTTCCTTGACTTCAACCCTGACCTCGACTTTGATTTCCAAGGCTCTGAAAGCCTGATTGGTGATCTCCCAGGCGGCTTTCCGTCTGATGATCCTGAGGTTGGAGAGAAGAGGAAGGACCTAGAGGGACGATCGGATAACGAAAATGAAGACTCTGGGAAGAAGCGAAGGGAAAGCGACGACAAAACAGCTAAGAAGCCAGGGCGGAAGCCACTGACCTCCGAACCCACTTCTGTATGCTTCTCTTCTCTCCCATTTAAAGCACGAAAATTCCGTGTTACTAACGCACGTTACAGAAACGCAAGGCCCAGAATCGCGCAGCTCAGCGGGCGTTCCGTGAGCGCAAGGAGAAACATTTGAAGGACCTTGAGACCAAGGTGGATGAATTGCAAAAAGCTTCGGACGATGCGAACCAGGAAAATGGCCTGCTGCGTGCTCAGGTGGAGCGTCTGCAAGTTGAACTAAAAGAGTATCGTAAGCGTCTCTCGTGGGTGACAACTGGGAGTGGAATTTCTGCAATCAACGCCATTCCAAGTGCCTATCCCAACAAAGGATCATCTGGAATCCAAAATCACGATTTCATGTTCGATTTCCCTAAGTTCGGAGACCTGCCGGCCTCACACATTTTCAACAACGGACAAATGTCCAAGTCCAACAACCAAAACAAGTCCAGGGATGATCAGCATACGTCGCAGCGGAATGACTCTTATGTCCCTGGCGTTTTGAACCGGGACTCCCTCCGTTCAGCAAACGGTCAAGCTTCTGCCAAGCCTGCCAACTCTCCAACCGTTGCTTCGGAATCAGCCGGCACGACTCCCACCTCCACGAATGGTTCATCTCGAGGCCAGGCTCCGAAGTATTCTTCCGCTTACAATACCAAGCAGTCGGGGTCCTCACTTGGTGCATCGAATTCAGACTCCCCATCGTCCTCGTCCGACTCACATCAGAGCCAGCTGTTGTCTTCTAGTGGGACTTCCCCCGAGCCCACCACAAACTCGCCAGCAAACAAGACCCACGATGATGGGCACCACTGCACTTACAGTACCATCAATGGTGAAGAGTCTTTCTGCGCTCAGCTTGGTATGGCCTGTGGCAACATTAGAAACCCAATCCCAGCCGTGAGACACAACAGCGAGAGTGCATCGAATACTCCCGGGCAGACGGCCCCCGCCGAGGCGCAGCAAGATAACGATAACAGCCTTGGACTTGATCTCCTGGCCCAACAGAATGGAGGCCAGTTTGACCCCGTGCTTTTTGGGGACTGGCGGGAACCCCAGGATGCGATCCTTTCTCAGGATTTTGGCACCTTCTTTGACGATGCCTTCCCTCTGCCCGACTTGGGAAGCCCCTCTCATAACTTCAACGAGGTGGCCAACCAGCAGCCACAAAACACGCAGCAGCCGCCGCCCAAGAAAGACCTACTCGCTTCTATTGACCAGAAATTGGACGAGGAAGAAATGGTTCCCGGAGAGGACAAGTCTCAGATGCTGTCGTGCACCAAGATATGGTGCGTTTTATCCTCCCCATGTCCTATTTCAAGAAGAGTGTACTGACCTAGCTATCACAGGGATCGTTTGCAGTCTATGGAAAGGTTCCGCAACGGCGAGATTGATGTCGACAACCTCTGCTCTGAACTTCGTACTAAAGCTCGATGCTCCGAGGGAGGCGTCGTCGTCAATCAAAAGGACGTTGACGATATCATGGGACGTGCTCACTAGCACATGTCTCTTGATCATAGTCCTCCTTGTCTTTAAATTCAGATACCCCCTACTCCACGATACGATACCGCAATTGATGTCATGACGAGCATAATATGAAAACGGAAAAATGGAACAACAGCCATTATCTCGAAAACATGATCAAATCTATTTGTTCTTTCTGGAAATCACCATTTTGATTATATCCGGCGTACCTTCTTTGTCGTCTTTCAACTTTCAGTCTCCTCGCTCCCGTTCTCTTTTTCCGCTCTCTTTTTCTTCTGTTTAAACTTGAGTTGAATGGGAGGCACATCTGGTCAAACCTCATTCCCCTTCGAATCGGAAGGGATGTACATCAAAGTCTCTTCGATCATGGGCATGTTTATGCTGTTGATTATGTCACTTTTTACTTGATAACCCCACGCCGGCGGCGACCTCAAGTAGCGGCGCTTTGGACTGGGCGCAGTTTGCGTTTTCATGGAACTGGAGCCGGAGCCCGACCTGGAGCTTGAAGGAGTTTGCTTCTCTTTTTCATCTGGTTTGTTTATATTGAGGGCACAGCATGGAATTTCTTGCAGAACATAATCTTGAAATGTAATTTGGTATCTCTAGTTCTGTCCTATCAATGCCAAATGATAAAGATATGACCTATGATATCGGTGCCTAGTCTTCGGTCGATCGACTTAATAGCTTGTTGCCTACGTTTAAATGTTTAACGCGATAGCTACCGTAGATACTTGATCTCCAACATATTCAAAATCTCGACCATCTGCCGTTCAGAGAATGTCTTGTTCTTGGTTCTCAACTACCCCGTAAAGATAAAACCACGATGATCACTGTTCTTCTCTGCGATCGTGATCAGCGCGCAAAGTGAGCGCGAGCAAGATAGGTCCAAGCTCGGCCATATGTCTCTCGATTTGGGTACTGAACGGACCAACCTCGTACATGGTTAGGAAGGATATTGGACCCGTAGCAGTAGTTAGAGGTACCCTGAAGATTCTTGAGGTTCTGGTCATCATATTCAGCAAAGATGAGCCAGATTTCATGCCGATCCTGCGACACGTGAAAACGCCTGGTTCTCCATGTTAGTATGATCCAGAGTCAACGGTCAGTCAAGAAGGAGTAAGTCAAACTTAAAACGCACCGATATGGACGATTTGGCGGCGTATGCGGAAATTCCTTCACCCATGCTACCGTTTGGGCGCTTTCCTGGATGCGGATTTCGGTTTGCTTATCTATGCGTAGAGGGGCCTTCACCTCTATCAGGCCTCGCACGTCCTTCGACTCCTTACCTTGGAGATATCCGTTAGTCCTGGCTTCGTATTGAGTATTTTCGAACCGAGCATGGAAGGGTTTTCGGTGAATGGTCCAGGAGCTCGAAAGCCATGAGAAATGAGCCGTGATGGCCTTCAAGAAATTGAGAGTGGCAACGTTCACCACCTGCTCGTCGTCAATTTTGGGGTACATTTCATTCCTGATCTCCCGGGGTCCAAGGGATTCCGCTGTCAGGGGCGTTCGGCTTTTAAAAGGATCATCTTCCTCGAGGTCCTCCGGCGTAGAGGGCGTCAGATCATTGGGTGTGAGGCCTTCCAGGGGAATGGATGAAGACTTCGTCGGGGCCTTGTTCTGCTCTTCGCGCCGCCTCTGGAGGCACTTCTAACGAGTACGGTTCGAGACTGGTGACATGATCACATCGTCTGAGATCTCATCGCTCTCTACTTTCGCCGCTTCGAGCTGAGAGATCTTCGCTAGGAAGAATTTCCCCTCGCCGGTCGGTTTCGTGCCCCGAAAGCTCTCGAGGTAGACCTGCCAGGAGTGATACGAGTTGAGCATGTCTCGTGCGGGCCCCATCCATGTGTCTAAGTCAAACCGCTTAGGACTGAAACTGCTGAGTTTGACCGGTTTCCATAGAACTCGTAGCAGTAGAAAATGCCGCAGCTTCATCTTAGAAGCCGATGGTAGCTGTTCATCGTGTATCTGCTTATCTGAGATCCTAGCTGCTGCCACCATGTTTTTCCAATTTTGGGGAGCCGAGGGAAGCTTTGCCGCTGACCCCGACATTTTGTGCAGACGAGAAGTTATAAGGTTGTGAGGGGGTCTTTAGATTGTTGTATCTGGTACCGTACGGAATGAGATATCTGACTGTAGTGGTGCTTCTCTGCAGTCGAAGAAATCAACTCGGAAGGAGTGTAAGGATAGGATTGAAGATCCAAAATGAGCCTACGAAGAATATTGAATGACCTACTATTCCACATGATTATAGAGCATTATAAAGGCAGGCTTGTGAATCGAATTCACTCGGTTTGGACGCGTCAAGACCAGTGAATACAGGCCAGGTCCTGCGCCGCAGGGATCCATCCAATCCGGAGGTGCGCCAGGCATTCATGATAGAGTTTGCCGCCGGTGGATGTATCACGAAGAGGAGAAGACGCTGTCTGTGCGCCTCTCTCTGGGTCTGGATAGATGGATGGAGCAAGATGGTAGGCGGGAGGGTTGGATGGCGGGCGGTACCAAAAGGCAAGAAGGCACCTCCCCCGTCGTTGCCCCGGAGCCCCCCATTATTTATTCAACATCCTCATATTTACCCCGTACTTCCAAGAGATCCCCCACCATCCACCATCCACCATCCACTCACACTAATTTAATTATTAGTGGATCTCTGGGGAAAGATTTGTTCCGTCTCCTGCCAACATGGTGGAAAGCAAAGAGCATCAATCTCGCCGACGCGCTGTTCAGACCATCGCGGAGACCATTTCGAATCTTCGGGAGGCCCAATATGCGCACAAAGACCTTGATCACCTCCCCATTTAATTCCTTCCGATGCCCCTGTCGAGCGATGGGGATCCCTTGTTCCAATCTGAATACTTCCAGCCCTGTCGAAAATTACTCCAGGACCCCAGTGAGGAAATCGATACCCGTCTCACAATCCGCAACACCCACTTTCAACGCCCATGAGCGAAGCTTCGGATATATGGCAGTTTCTCACCAATTATCTCGACGATGCCATGGATCAAGGCTGGGTGGGCAAGTCCAATTCCCCAAGACAGTATGAATCCAACTTCCCTAAATTAAGCTCCACGACTTCAATGCCAGAAAAACAAAACGACTAACGATTTCCCACAGTCCCCTTTGGGAGTACGAGCTTGAGAACGCCATCGACTGGCGCGCTGCCGGCATCCGCGAAAACCCAGATGGCTCTTGGGTCAGATGTATGATGCTTGAAAGCGTCAACGGAGACGAGGATCAGATCACCCGGGGCGAGATCCTAAGTATCTGTCGAATTATGATCAAATGTCTCCGTGCGAAAAGCTATCTTTCTTATAAAGTCATTCCGGTGAGTGCTGTCGTTCTTTTCTTAGCCTCTTTTCGAATGCTCCCGGCTAACTCCTCCAAGGTGCTACTCATCTCCTTCACGGGACCCCGACATGCTCGCATCCTCCTGGCTCATCATAACGGTACCGAACTTGTGATTCGACAATCCAAGCTGCTTGATTTCCGGGAGAAGAATGTCCCCGCGTTCAAGATCTTGCTTAGATGGTGGTGCTCGTCTGGAACTGGGGATATCATCAATGGATGAACCGAACTGGGTCCTTTGCTTAGGTTCTTGTTTCTTTCATGTCTTCGGTTATGAGTGGTTCGGTTGGTGTTTTATCTGGTCTGGTTTTGGTTTATCTAATGAACGGGGTGGGTTTTTTGGCGTTTTCAATGGACAGGGAGGAACCCTCTCTTGGTCTTTCGTACATACATAATAAGGGCTATGTACACCTTGTGTTTCTCACGAGGATTGGAGTTCGGGAAATGGCTTGCAAGCCTCAAGTGAATTATAGTTACGTCAAACAGGCGCTTGAGATACCAATTATTGCGTTTATTTGAATAACAGCGTCACATTATCATTCATTGTCACCCAAATAAGAGATACTACGTTCGGAGAAAAGAAAGAAAGGAGCAATAATGAAGCTTACAAGGGTATCGATATTGGTGCGATCCAGGTAAAGAAAAGAAGCAAAAAGACAGGAGAAAACAGGGTTAGAATACAGAAAACAGTCCGCTCACGTCCCTTTTTTTTGGATCTTTTTTTTTTTTTGGTCGATTTGTTGGTCTTCTCTCCCTTCGTACATCACCAATAATACACACCAAAGTCACTTTTTTCTCACTTTTTTTCCTTCTTCACATAAATTGATAATGCAGAGGTTCCTTTCTTTTTTTTGTTCCCACCCTGTACTGCACCAGTAACTCTTGGAAATGTAGAAAAGATAAATCATCCTAGCGGAATCCATCCGAAGACGAGGGTCTACTAGGTCAAAGAAATGAATAACATCTCGCTCAGATCGGGGACACAGAGGGAAGAAAAAGAAAGGGAAGAAAAACACTGGTTTTGCAAGTATCACAAGAATAGAAATTAAGTGATTAGTTGGAACGAGTTGTGGGAAATCCGGCGAGTGTTATCAAGAGAAAGAAGAAGAGGAATGCACAAGGTGGAAAATGAGGCGGCCGAGAAAAGAAAATGTTTCGACACAGAAAAAAAAGTGGAAAATAGATAAGATCAACAGTAAAGGGAATTCAAAACGCAGGCAGCAAACACAAGTCAAAAAAAAACAACAACAGGCTATCCATTGATCACATCAAACCGTTCAAGCATCACCGCCCGAAGGTGCCGGCTTGTCGCCTGAAGGGGTCGATGTCGGGGCTGGAGAATCTGCTGTCGCTCCCTTGCTGAATGCGCCGCGGCCGCCTCGTCCACCTCGTCCGCCACGGTCACCGCGGCCTCGGCCTCGTCCGAATCCACCACGTCCTCGTCCGGTTTCGCTGTCACTGGCACCGCCGCTCTGGTATCCGCGCTGGGAGGTGTTTCCACCACGGCTACTGCTCTGCCATGTGCCGGCGTTGCCCCGGTGGCTACCGCGGTCTTCGAAGAACTTGATGTTGGGCTTGCGAGGCTGGCCAGGAGGCGAGGGCTTCTTGTGCTCGACGGGCTGGCGGTCGAGAGCGGCCTTGGCCTCTTCGACGGTTGTGAACATCACGACGTGGTTGAACTTGCCCCATTTCTCGACCTTGACCATCTTCGACTTGTCTTCCTCGGGGAAGAGATCGCGCACCGCCTGCTCATTGTCCACGTTCGAAACGAACAGTCCGTTGCTCTGCTTCTTCTCGGGCTTGGGCAGAGGAGACTCGGAGGGTTTCTCAGGCTGCGCACTGCCATTGGCCTCCGAAACCGAGGTTTTCTCGGGCGAGGCAGGAGCGGGCGCCTGGGACTGAGCACCGGTGCCAGCGGGCTGGGGAGTAGCGGGCTTGGGGATCACGGGGGCCGGAGAAGTACGAGCGGGAGCAGCGGTCGGACCCTTGGCGGGCGCCTGGGGTTGGGCGGGAGCTCCGGGGCGGACAGTGACGGGCGGAGCCTGGTTGAACTGGGGTGCAGCCGGTCCGGTCGCACGAGTGGCCGGGGAGGTCACGCCAGCGGGCGGTCCGGCAGGCACGGGGGCGCCAGCTTGACCACCGGGCCCTCCAGCAACCTGGGGCTTTCCGGTCCGGTGCGCAAAGTTGAATCCCTGGGCGCGCATCTCCGTGGCGATGCGGCCAGCCTCAACCTCAAGAACCAAGAAACCAAATGCGGCATCAGCCAGGTTGAAGTTCCACATGTTCTTGAAGGCACTCTCATCAACTTGGCCGGCGGCGTTGCCTGGCCCAGCGGGCCCGCCAAAGGGATTTCCACCGTTGGCGATGGTGGGCATCTGGTTCACCACGTTGAGAGCGTTGTCCAACAAAGTCTTCTGGGCCTCGTTGGAGGAAATAGCGGACTCGACCTCACCCCGAACCGTCTCCCAGACGTCATTGAAAGATGCCTTCGAGGCAGCCAGCTTGCCGCGGTAATGGTCGAGAGAAGGGTTCACGGAGAATTCGTTGTAGGACGAACCGTAGCGGAAGTGCAGACCGGCAGAGATCGAGAAGTCGGCCTTGAGGGTCACGGAAAGTTGGTTTAGCATTCCCTCCCGGGCGGGTGATGCATGTGTGACGAAAATGCGGGTTTCCGACGGGTCATACACACGGTTCGCGGTATCTATCAGCTCGCCCATTTGGAGCAAAGTCGTCCACATGGTACCTTGTCCACCGGCGATGGTGGTCTTGCCCTCACCGTTGTCAAACAGCTTGTGCATCACCACGGCACCTCCCAATCCCAGCAGACGCAGCTTGACACCGCCAACATCCAGCAATCGCGAATTGGCCTCGTCAATTATGTGCAGCTTGTCCACCTTGTATTCACCGGAGCGGAACTTCTCCAATACCCGAACGTCTTCGCAAGCACCCCAGACGGTGTAAACAGGAACATCGAGAGTAATCCGCCTATCGAGCAACATGGGAAGTTCTGAGAGGGGTAGCTGGTCAGGGGTGAATCGCTGTTTAATCGACTGCTGAGGGGGGGTCTGAGCAATGGTCCGCTTCACATTTTCAGGAAGCAACGGAGAGTATTGGGCCACATGCTTAAGAGTTCTATTGTTTACAAGTTCCGCTCATTAGCATACCCAATTCACTCACAGTAATATAAAGAGAAGAGAAGAAAAAAAAAAGAAAAAACGAGAAGCACACTCCCATGGAGCCAAAGGTATATAAGTATTGGGGGGGGGGACACAAAAACTCCAAAACAATTGCATCACTCACTTGTCTGCAATTCGCTCCAGCGAGGTGTTATCATAAAAGCCAAAGTCACCGGTGTGGATAATGTGGTCGGCACGGGCCTGCTTGGCCAACTCATTCAAAGATCTCAAGTTCCCTGCGTAACACAAAAAAGGGAAAAAAGCAACATTGTCAGCCACATCTATCCGCCCGCCGTGACGTCTGCGTTGAACGTGCGCCAGGAAACCTACCTCGAACATCGGCAATGCAGAGGACTCTGACAGGGCCGTTTTGGATGATTCGACCGTTGTTCGGAAGAAGAGGGGCGGCCCCGGGAACAGGACCAGTGGCACCGTTGGGGAGAGAATAGCCTTGGGGACCGAAGCTGTGCGGAGGACGGGGCTAGAGGACGGGCATCGACGAAGCATTAGCAAAACGAGTCCTCTCCTGGCGCGTGCGGAGGGGTGGCAAAACGCGTGGCTGAGGTGACCATGACGTTGGCCCGATAGCTTGAGGGAAAAGAGTGACGAGGGGGGGGGGGAGGACGAGGAGACATACGGAAGCCATGAGTTATGATCTATTTCAACCGGGGGGGAAGACAAGAGGAAGTGAGGTCGACGATGGAGATGAAACCGGGGAAGAGGACAAAGGAAGGTCGGGAGGGTAAAATCAAAAGGACAAGGAAGCGGGAAAAGAAGAGAAGAAGAAAGGAAGAAATGGAGCAAGAAGCTAAACAAGCGGCGGTTTGGATGCAGCGAAAGAGAGGAAGAGAGAACGAGACGAGCGAGAGAGAGAAACAAGTCGGCCAGTCAGCGCGGCTTATGTAAGCACCAGGGGCAACCAGCGAGCAACACAAGAAACAAAAAAGCAAGGGACGGATTTTTCCTTCTGGAGAGTCAATTGCTGGTTTGCCAGGTGTCCGGCAGCTTCTTGAAGGTCAATTCCCAGATCGAAGGGCCTTGAAGACGCTGGTGCCTGGCTGGAAAGGCGCAACCACGTGTTGGGAGACATCATGGATCCTCTTCACCGCGACCCGATCCATGTATGTAGCTTGACATAACATGCAACCCAGTGATTGGCACGGCGGAGCTCTAACAATAGATTACAGGGTAGAGACTCTGTCCAGTTGTCTTCTCTTCTTATTACATTATATTCGATTTTTAATATTTTATTCGCACATCTTGAGCTAGACCTCATACCTAACCGATACTTATTCCCGGAGAAATTCCCCGAAAGACGCTACACCATGGCTTCAAAGGTCTTCTCCGTGCTGCTCGGTCAATTCCTGCTCTGTTTTCATGTTTTTTATGGACTTCAATGAGTGGATCACGTCATTATGAAGTGACTTGGGACCTTCCAGCGCCATCAGCGCAAAATGGCCACCGACTGTGGGTCGAGCGCGACAAAGGATGGGAAGGCCGGGATGCTGGCCCTTGGCTGATGTGGCAACGTATCGATCAGAAAAGGGCCAGTTGTGTTCTCCATTGGTCATGAATGCCCACAGGTCATCGACAAACTCGTTCCGGGTGTTTGTGTCAAGCGTGCCAGCTAGCCACATGTTCCAATCTGATTTGGCCCAGTCCTGCCGGTGATCCAGAGGGACTCCATATTCGGCTCGCACCGTCTTAAAAAAGGAATTGCCCATCTGGTATGCAGCATTTGGGAATGTTTGCAAGTTTAATAATACGTCGGGGTATAGATTGTATGGGATCTTCCATGAATCTTGGTTTTCGGGATATTGAAGCACAAAATGCGTTTTGCGTTCATCGGTTCCAAGACCTTGAGCGAAAAACAGCGATGCTCGCTCATAGCCAATTCGTGAGTATTCGTTCAATCCCGTCAGCTCTCCAAACGCTTTTAAACCAACTGCGGCCTTAATCGCCAGGTTGGTTTCATTAGCTAAGGGCCCTGCCGCATCATTGGATGACAACTGCTCCGCAATGTCAACGCTGTGCTCGACCAAATAGTCCGCGTAGTTCCTCAGGATAGGCGTATACTGTGTCCTCCAGGCTACATCCCCTGATGCACTCACATACGCCAGAGCCAGAACCATCAAGTTTCCGCATTCCTCGATTGGCATAGGCTCCGCCTTCTGATCATCGTGGCCAGTGGCATTTGGATAGTGTGCTCCCATATCATGAATCACGTATGGCTTCCTCCAACGCCCCGCCGCGAGATATCTCATCATCGGCTCGAGGAGAAGTCGAATATAATCTGGGTTCATTATATAATAGACGGGGAATGCGGGCATGATCACATCCACGGTGTTGAGGTTGCCGTTGCTCGACAGCTCCTTGATGAACCCGAGCACATCTTCAGTATCCAAAGTATCATTTGGGATAGTTAGATCGATTCCGCCGTATGCCTGACGAGCCGAAAGAGTGACGATGTCCGCATAATTTTGACTCGCGACTGCTTTTGCCTTACTCGCCATTTCTGAGTCAAGAACCGAGGACTCCTGGAGGGCGTCGTCATAATCATCCAAGAAGTATGAGACGGCCTGGTTCGTATCGGGATATTGGGCTCGGTAATACCCCGTGTATGGCTTTCCAAGGTAGTTGATCGCATTCTCCCTCACATAACCCACGGCGAAGTTCACCGATTGCTCGTTAGTAACGGTACCCAGGACATGCGACAAGGCCAGGACTCCTTCCGGCGCCCAAGGGTCGTTGTTAGCTAATTCCCCCGTCTTTGTAAACATGGATTCCACATTTTCCCATTTGCCCGAAGAGAAAGACAGGTTAGACGCGAGCGTCGGTCGAGACGCAAAGATTACCTCTCCCCAAGTGGCCATGTCGTCTACTTCAGAATATGGCGTTGCGTTTTCCACTGCAAGCGAATAAACTGCCGTAGAGCCGGCCTTCTGGAAGTTGCGGGCAGTGCTCTCCGCACTCCCAGCCCATCGTCCGTCAATACTAGAAAGGACTTGAACGGTACTGGTCGATGACCCGGAAACGGTCACCGTCAGATAGCCTGGGAGTGTACAACATTAGCGCTCAACCAAATATCATTCCAGGGATGAGAGCGCATCATACTAAAGGGAAGAGACTGCCGGAGGTAGTTCGAGGGCGATATCGGGGAGAAGAAATCAAGAGTGATGACGGCCTCCCCTGCAGCAAGGGTGAAAAGCGAATGCGTCGCTGTATACTCGGCGCTGCGAACGACAGCCGGACGAACGCCATCGCCGTGGTCCTTCACGCCCATCAAACTGTAGGTGTGACCATCTACACGCGCCAGAACAGACCAGGTGAGATTCTGGCCAGCCCAGAACTGTGGCTCTGCATGCGGTAGGTCCTGGATCTGGTCGCCGGGCATCCAGGTTGAAAGATACGGGTTACGGACGGCTAAGGGATAGGACGGTGGCTGTGCTGGTCGGTAGACTATAGCATTGGGTTCGTTGGTGAATAGTGAAAGCACTGTTGTAAACAAGGATACCAATCCTAGGCTATTGTGGAAATTAAGATGCATGATGGAGGTTCTCTCGAGTAGAGGCTCCGGTGTCGATCTAAAAAGGGTTTATACAAGGAGTATATAATTCATGAGGTTATGGGAAGCCGGAAACAGATATTTGACGATGGTAAGGGATCTGGGGGAAACAGCGACCGGTCCAGGCTGGCTGGGCTTGTCGATCCCATGGCGTCATTGGGGCCGGGGTGCGTGTCGCCCTCGAAAGGTCCCCGGAGAGTCAAAGATGATGCCAATTGATTGACAACAGTCATAGCAGCGTGCATCGGTACTTCATCATGAGTACTGCGGTCCTTTTTGGTCGGACTATACACTATCCATCAATTAGAGTCGGATGGGAACGACAAGAGAGGTTGCGAGATCATCCAGCAAAAGAGACGCCAAGAGAGTGTGGAATGCGGGGTTTGGCTTTCATAATGAAATTGATGACAATCCGAGTCCTAGAGCTGGGGCAAAGAGGTTCATAATGAGGGAGTCAGTATACTTGATGTATAGATGCTGCGTGGTATTGTGAGGCTATTCTGTCTTGTGCTTTCCCTCCTCCGGGATTCATATCGCCGCTCATCGAACACACTCCTTCGTCTTTTGGCATATGAAACAGTGCTGACTCTGTATCCAGAGAACAATCTTCACTGCCAACGAATTTCTCCAGTTCTTCGGGCTCCCATCTCGTCATCAGAGGTATTCGTAGGTTCGAATGCAACTAGCGTGGCCATCCAACACTCTTCTATGCCCTGGTTCTTAGACTCCCAATGAGCATGATGCCTTCGATCTTCGCAAAGACTCTCGTAGAGCAAAAAAGGGAGTTTCGACGTTGTAATCGCGGGCACAGAATTCCAATCCTAATCGAAGGGCAATGCCGTTATGAAAATTCAGCACCACTGTCATCTCCCTAGGTAAGTTTCAGTCAGCGCCCAATTTCTGTTTGTAGCTTCATTCCTCTGATATGGTCCGGACGAGTGTGTCTCTTAATATTCTTCTTGTTGCACTCCTTCCTCTTCGAACGCTCTCTGGGGCTTTCCCAGGGATTCTCACGGCGGTTCCCTCAACTCCAATGCCGCAATGTAAACTCCGATTGCGTGATTCCAGGTTGGCTGATGCCACGCCGGAAACCCCCCGCCGTGTGGTTCTCCGCACGCTGAGACACCGATAAGTTCATTGAGGCTTCTTAAATTATGACAAATGTCTTCTTATCGGATCCCAGAGTAGGCCTTGGAAATGATTGCTCCGCCGACGCCAGTCTGGAGTGTACCTGACAAGAGGTTACCCCCTCTTACGGTGCGATATGATCAACCAGCGGCCTATCTAATATCCGCCTATTGCCTTTTACCTTGCGGAGTAGAAACCCCGCTGGATGTTCAACGATTGTTTTCGCTGACGAACGGATACTTCGGCTCAGGAACATGATTAATAATGAGCGCTGATCGATATCGGGGGAATCTCACAAGACGTGATTCCGTAGCAGCTGTCGCCATCATCCATCGTCCATCGCGTGCGCAGCAGGGTATAGTCGGCCAATCACGATATATCCGAGCTGGAGGGGTCGCGACTGGACAAATGTATATAAAGAAGGATCTGGCCTGTGGTTGAAGAGGCAATCATTCAGACCACTAGGTACCAATTCAAAAGCCAGACTTTCAATCGCAAAAATGCCGACCGAGTTTATCAGTTTGACGTTTCCCAACAAATCGACGGAAATTAACCCGATTCCCAATCCCTCGATTGATCCGGACTACCTGGTTCGCTATGCGCGGTCGCTAGACGATTATGCCTTCAACTATACGTTGGTGCCCTACGATTCTTCCTATTATGATCCTTTCACAGTCGGTGCAACGATTGCTGCCGTGACCAAGAACCTCAAGGTCATCATCGCGCTCCGACCAAACACGTTATATCCGACAGTGGCCGCAAAGGCTCTGGCGACTCTAGATCAACTCAGCTCCGGCCGCGCGGTCGTTCACTTTATCGCCGGTGGTAGTGACGCCGAGCAGGCCAAGGAGGGTGATTTCCTGAACAAGGAGCAGCGATACGCACGTCTCGAGGAGTATATCCGTATTCTGCGCCGGGCTTGGGAGTCGCCGGAACCCTTCGACTGGGAGGGGACCTATTATCAATTCAAGCAGTTCAGCAACAAGGTGCGCCCGGTCAACGGCACCATCCCCGTCTCGGTGGGAGGATCGTCGGACGAGGCATACCGCATTGGAGGGTCGCTGGCCGACATCTTCGGACTCTGGGGCGAGCCCCTGAAGGAAACAAAGGAGCAAATCGATCGCATCTACGCCGAGGCGGCACGCGCGGGCCGTCCCGAGTTCGACCGGCCGCGGATTTGGGTCACCTTCAGACCAATTATCGCCGAGACCGACGAGCTCGCCTGGGCCAAGGCTCATCGCACCTTGGACGCTCTGACTGAGAATCGAGCCAAGGGCCAGGGCAAAGCGCCGGCCGATGCCCCTCCTCCGCAAAACGTCGGCTCGCAGAGACTGCTCGACATCGCCAAACGTGGGGAGGTGCAGGACCGCGCCCTGTGGTATCCCACCGTCACCGCAACCAACGCGCGCGGGGCGTCCACGGCGCTCGTCGGATCCTATCAAACCATTTCCGACTCGATTCTGGATTATGTCGATCTTGGGGCGGAGCTGATTTCCATTCGAGGTTATGACAATCTCAACGATGCCATCGATTATGGCCGCTACATCCTACCCCGGGTGCGCCAGGCATTGAAGGAGCAGGAGAGCTCCTCTGCGGCCCAGTGATGCGGTTTTCTTCAATACATTCGTGATAATCGGTGGTTTGGCAGCCAGTTCACACGAGCGTTATCATGAGCCAGATATTAGTTAGACGAGATGACCAAAAAGAGAGATATCACACGAAGCATTCGAACATCCGTTAATCCCAGCGTAAAGCCCACAAAAATATACGTAAAAGGGCAGCGATGAAATTGAATTAGCTATTCAAAGAATGAGCTTTGGCGCTCAACCAGTCAGTTTAAACTTACAAAGTCGAAGGATGAGAAGGATGAGATGGCTTCAAAGGGCTCGACTGGCTTGATTTGAGGATTGTCACACAGCTCAAGAAAGACGAGGCGCCAGAAAGTCGATTTGATGGGGGATTTTGTGCACAGAGGATCATTTAACATAAATTAAACCCAACTTCAATAAATGGGGTGATAGCTCAGTTGGGAGAGCGCACGACTGAAGATCCACTCAGTCAAGTCAGTTCATCTGGCAATCGTGAGGTCACCGGTTCAATCCCGGTTCATCCCATAACCTTTATCTTTTTTTGCTTCAGATTTTCTGCCACTCCCACCATCACTGGGGTCGGTCGTCCCTTCCCTAACCAGAAAACCTCGCCTGCATTCATCCTACCCCACGTATCCTTTTGGTATTGATTGATCCCTTAATTTCCCTTCAACCAAGGATATTCTGGGTGTCGTAGAAGGGCCACCCCCCATCTTGCCATGATGGAGGGAGACGCTGACATTGGAGACGCTGACATAGGAGACTAACATCACCGGTAAAGAGATGAAATGTGCGTTTCAGCATAACTCTTGGAAAATGCCTTTAAAATTTGCGTCTATTTCGTCTGCTAATCATAATATCCAGTAATCCGTTCTGCCGTCACTCTAGAGCTGAGCCTTCTCCACCCTTCTACCAATCTCATCGAAATGAATCTGTTTTCCAGTGACCAATGCCTCTTGCAAGTAGGAACCAATCTCTACTGCCTTGACCGCGTTGGTCAGCTTGATAGGAAGCGGCGTGTTATCCAAGCACGAGGCAGTGAACTCATTGGCTTCTCTCACGAAGGCAGGTCCAAACCGACCGATGAAATTGGGTGGGATTTCGCGGGTGATGCCACCAGGGTGGTAGAGGTTCACAAAGTTGCGCTGTGGGTTGATGTTCACAGACAGCTTGCCCTCGGTCCCAATCACCTCTGTCGTGTCCTCCTGGCCATGGGGCATCATGCGGGAGCAATAGTAGTAGGCAATCTTGCCGTTGTGGAACTCGACAATTCCCACAGCGTTGTCATAGTCCTTGTACTTCTTCAATTCGGGCTGCACCGCCGTGATTCCATGCGCCGAGATGCTCTTGGGAACGGCATCGTCGCCGAAGTACCACAAGGTAAGGTCGATGTCGTGGACGGACATATCGACGAACACTCCACCGGACCATGCCGCGTAGGCAACGTAGAAACCGGAAGGGTCAAACTTGTCACAGGTTTGACTTCTCACGATCGATGGTCGTCCGATTGCTCCCTGGCTTATCTTTTCGTGAACCTCACGATAAGATTCATCGAATCGTCGCGAGAACCCGCACATAACTTTGAGATGGGGTTTGGTCTTTGCCTTTTGCACAACAGCCTTGCACTATTGTTGAGTGTTAGTCTGCTAATGAAAACAACCCAGATATACATAGAATGGAAAATAGTACATACAACTTCGACATCGGTTGACAATGGCTTCTCGCACAAGACGTGCAGATCATGATCGATGGCCTTCATCGTCTCCTCGGCATGCACAGAGGTAGCTGTTCCGATAGCTACGGCTTGCAGTCCGGGGTGGTCCAACATCTTTTCGTAATCATCATACAATGTTACTCCATACGGCTCAAGATTCTGCCGACCCCAGCTGATTTCAGCCGGGTCAGGAGTGAATGCAGCAACCAGGTCAGCGCGGGGGGTCTGGTGAAGGAAGTTGTTGGCATGGATCTTGCCGACGCGACCCAGGCCGGCCATGCCAACTTTGAGTTTCTGGATGGACATCGTGAAGTAAGAGTGGCACGAAATAGGGCGAAGGAAAGAAACTAGAGAGTCGAGACAAAGGAAAAGAGCTCACGAGGATGGATCTGCTCATTCAACCTGGGTATATTTGGGGCCCTTTTATATCCAGCGAGACCTTGCTGGTGAGCCTTTATTTCGCCTTTAATTGCATAGTTTGGTGAATATAAGGCAAGTCTACCCATTTGAAGCTCATCTGTATCTGCATACTGAGGGGTATAAAGTGGGAATCGAAGGTGATCGTGAGTCTGTAAGCTGCAGACGAGTTCCACGGCGGAGACGGGCAGAGTTTCCAGTGGAGACGGAAAGACTTTCCCTGCCTTTAAAAAGGGCGGATCTTCTTGTTTGCGGGGAAATTCTTGCGGGGCTCGGCCTTTCTCCGCCTTGCGAGAAACCCGTCGGCAACTCTCTCCGCATTCTTCTTCTCTTTCTCCCCAGATCGATTACTGCTTTACTAGCAGGCAGCTCCATGTCTTGGTCACCGAAGAAGAGAAGCCGCCTTGCTACTGGCTGGTAATTGGTACCCCGGTCCACTTCATCCAATGAGTTCAATACTGAAGAGGAGACTAATCAATGCTGCAGCCAAAGATGTAGGGGTAAGTAGAGGCCCCTGATGGATGAGGAAGATGCCACTCTCGCCATAGAGATTTGGCCTATCGCGATCATGAGTGCTAGACTGATTTAAGCGTTATCTCATAGCTCGCCATCTGAAATGTGCGTACCATCCCCTCATTCTAATTTAGCATACATCTTACATGGGTACAGGTGATCTCAATTATCCAGCCTGCGATCATTGCCGACTAGCCAGTGCTAATTGCGAAAGAGGGTTCAATGTGAGGTTTCGCAATGGATTAGGCTTGGACGACGACCCTGCCGTTTCATTTCCAGAGTCAAAGATATGGCCGCGGCCAATGGAATCTTGTGAGTTTTGTGTCAGGCGTCCTGTGTTTCTCCCACTAACTTCCTACAAGTACAGTTTTATGATGAGACTCTAGAAGTTAAAAGTCAATACAGGATAGTTGGTTCTCCGGAGTTTAACGGACCAAATGAGCGCCAGGGGCATAATTTCGTTGATTCGTCCCATGCACGGGGTAGTCCTGGGCAACACGGTATCTCTCAGCCACAGGAGCAGCAGTTGATCCAAACACATCAGAACATCAATAGGCAACAACTGGGTAGGCAAAACGGCTTTCGCTCTCTGGTAATTGATTTAATTAGTAGCATAGATGCCGTCCATTATCCAGTGGCTTCGCCGACTTCTACTGATCACCTTACCCCAAACAATTTTGCATTGTCGGTAAACGATAATCAAATAGTCCTACAAAAGACACACGCTTTTTTCAATGAGAGAGAGGCTACTCTAATGCGCAACTACGTGGAAAATATGGCTTTGTGGGTAAGAAAATTCAAAATACGGTTTTACCCCAAATTTCTGCAGAGTATACTGACCTTACTCGTAACAGGCTGATATCACAGACCGTGAACGACATTTTGAGGTTGAAGTCCCTTTGCGAGCCGTTCAGAACTCTGTTCTATGCCTCTCTATCTTTGCTTTCTCCTCCCGGCATATGAACCGACAGAGAAAGAGCGAAGCAGCCGAGGCATTACAGTACCACAACAGATGCCTTCAGCTGCTAATACCCATTCTATCAGATATGAGGGACAATATTAGTGACACTGTTCTTGCGGCGGTCGCAATACTTCGGCAACATGAAGAGATGGACAGTAAGTTCCCCAGGCTTTCTGATTTTTCTGGTTTTCCTGACATAGGCTCACTTGTCTCAGGCGAGGACAATCAATTCCACTTGACAGGGATAACCCACATTCTAAATACAGTATCGACATTTGGGTCATCTGGTGGTTTGGGTGAAGCAGCAGCATGGTTATGCCTTCGCGAAGACATCCACATATCGATAACATCACAAAAGCCATTACGCGCTGATCTTGAGAGCTTCAGAAACTCAAATGTTTTTATGAGGAGCGATGATTTTGCCTGCGCAAGCCGAATGGTATTCTTACTGGCCAAACTTCTCAAATGTGCATTTAGTTATGAGTCGGGGACACATCTTACTGCGCTGCAGTGCGCAAGGGGAGAGATTGAGCATTGGTATGCCACTAAACCGCGCACATTCGAGCCCATTCATTTTACTCCGCGCAACAAAGAAGCCCCAGATCGATTCCCGGGCATTTGGATGTTGCTACCAGTTCATGGTTGGTTTTCATACTCGAGACTTTGGCGACGATTCACTGACAGACCGTAGTGGTCGGCGTTCAATATTATCACATCGCGAAAATTATGTTGGCCTTCTCGTGCTGCCCAAACCCATCCCCTGCATATGAGGTTTTCAAAAATTCTCGCCATATTGAGGTATGATCATCGAATCCGACGTGGCACACTGATAGCGCATGTTAAAATCAAGAATTCCAGAAAACTGTTCGGGGCCATCTTCTCACCGTACTCGGTCTGGCCAAGTCCAATAAAAAAGCCGAAAACACCCTTTTCACTGCACGTCATAGTTTAGTTGCCTGTGAGTGGTACTTAATCTCCTATCATTTGTAGGGGTTCGAGTTCTTGTCAATCTATTTGGTCGATTTGAGCGTTTGCCAAATCCGATTGTATTCGTGCTGACTATGTTTACACAGGGGGCTGGGTTATTCGCCATAAGCTAGATCAAGCAGCTGCAGAAGATCTACTAAGTGATCTGGAGAAGAGAACTGGCTGGGATGTGGCACCCTCGATTCAGGCGTTGCGAGGGCAATGGTATGAAGAATACTCGGACGAGTAGTCCCAAACTCAAGCAGGCTTCTAGCAAGCCTTGGCTGAATGAGTGATACCAATCGGCGCGTGCTGTACGCGAGCTCTCTCAGATGCTTTTTACCAGAAAGCATCATTCTATAGGTTACATTTGAGACTCCGCTTGTTGTTGTGAAGATGTCAAGATGATAAGTCAACCGAAGGCAACTAGAGAGACAGGACGATATCTCTAGTTGAAACCCAGATATCGGCCATCGTGACAGTACTCAACACCCTATTTGTTGTCATAATTCGACCCTTGCGCCTGGATTATTACGGAATTTAGGTAACCTCAAAATTCCTGCGACCCCATTACAATCTGGCAAGAGCAACCCTGTGCGATTATGGCTTGGCTTACTGCGCAATTGTGATCCCTACAGGGTAGAGCCATACTCCTTTCCCAACGATCAATTGGTCTCTGTTTGCTTTCTCGCATTAGTGGAAAATCAAAATCATTCTCACCATTAGCTCCAGGCTTTAGAAGCGAGTTGTTTGGTGGCCACCTTCCGACTAGATACAAGCGGTGAAGGGATGCAATCCATGACGGAAGATCAATCTAGATGGACTCGGTGACAAAAATGCTGCATATACCGAGTGCTCCTGGCGCCTAGGGTTTATATCTTGACCTATCACAATGCTCCACAGGCTCTGCACGCTGCATGGCTCAGCACGGTCTCCTTGGGAGTCAAACCTGCACTTCCCATGCCCTGGTCCGAACACGAAGTCGGAAAATTCCTTGGACACCTGGGCAGCAAACCCTCGCCTGACATTCCACGACCGATAGTTGCGGCCTATCCACGTGTACCCATCGGAGATGTCAAGCTTTATGCTTGAAACGCCTCGTGACGCCCTTAACGCTCGGCTTTGACCTCTCATGACCCTGTCCAAGATACTTTCCGGCCGGTCTTGATTGGAATTTGGTAGACCGTCACTACAGTCAGTGATCTTGGCGATAGGGCAGCGTTGACAGGTCATCACATCAGGACAAGGAGAGCCTTTTTCCATCTGGACCCTTTCACCCACTGCCTCTCTAGTCTAGTTTTAACGTCAAATTCCGAAAGTAGATACCCTCTTTACGACCTGCCACAATGCCGTTTATGCGGATATGGAAATCTCGATTCTCCTCGTTACCTGCACCTCACAGCATCCGTGTCGACAACGAACCAATAAGTACTTATACAGGAGGCACAGAATCGGTTCCCCTCGATCGTAAACGTCCGCACTTTTCCTTTACCGACAAAGAAAAACAAGGAGCTCTCCAAGCACAGATCGAACCTGCCTCGAGTTCTTCTGCACAGGAACCAGCCCACTTTTGGAAAGACATCAATCCACCGGCCGAGCATCAGTTTACACCAGCCGTGTTTGTTTATAACCGTGCCAACCCATCCTTACCATCTCCATCACCCTCGTCAGTCCAGCCTCAGAACCGAGACGCAATGAATCGGAGCGAACCCACCTCGATCAGAAACAGTGCTCTCCCGGGCTACAACGACGTGAGCGGCGCAGTTATAGTCGATTGGAACGGGCTACCTCATTTCCTCTCGCCCCAGGAGGAGGTCGAGCGGAAATTGAAACTGGAGTGTGCCGTACGCGAACGGATGTTAGGATTGTCGAGACGGACGGATTTTGCTTGGGAAAGTCCTTGTCAGGGAACCGCATTGCCGCAGTACTCGCCTGCAAAGGCGAAACGATCACAACGACCGTCGTATAGAAGCGACCGCTATTGATGCGTCTCGGGTTGCTATTCGAGAAAAAATTATTCAACTTGCCTTCTCTAGTTATATGGTTGGTTCTGAAAGCCGATGTTACTCTCGCTGGAGGATGAAGGCCGCTTACTCATGGTATTTCGTCCAGTAGAGAGAAGACTCACTTTTCTATACCTATGGATAGATATACCATTTGGTCTCGGATATCCGTGCTGTCACCGGCTTGACACAACTGATTCTAGAATGACTCCTATGAGAGATACATGTGACGATTTATGATCGACGATTTTGACGTTTTACGATTGGACAAGGGAAGAGAAACTGGCGGCCTACTTGCAACTATGATTTCGGCCTCGACGACATGATACATGCAAATGCGATTTTTGAAAAGTTGCTAAAGAATATGCTTCTCAATATATCCAAATGAAATTTCTACATGATTTTTTTAGACGTAGATCTAGCTCCGGAAGAGCCTCAATCCACCTTCTTCCCTGTCCTCATCACTCTCAGCGCCACTTGCATCCTCCTCCTCCTCTCCTAGTAGGCCGCTGGCAGTCTTTCCAAGCAGCGAGGCAAATAACTCCTCTCGGGCATGGGCCGTCCACGAACCGCGGTCCTCGGGGGCCATGAAATTCTGCAGTTTCTCGTGAACGTCGAACTTCATCTTCCGGCCCTTCGACGCACGAGTGTCAATCTCCCTCTTGACCTTGTCCTTGCGCATGCCGGTGACCGGATGGATAGAGGAAAGACGGGACGGCAGCTGGATATGCAGGGTATCGATGCCGTTGGTGATAGCATCGGACGAGGACATGCGCTGTTCGACAAGATCCCGCAGCAGCGATTGGTAGAAGATGGTGTCGTCGTAAACGGGCTCGCGGTCCTCGCTGGCACCATTCGAGGAGGAGCGCGCACGCTTCGCGGCGCGGTCGCCGGTCTCGGACGCAACCTGGGCGTCCAAAACGGCGGTGATGGTCTGCTGGCTGCCGGTCGCGGCGCCCAGAAGCTTTCCGCGGGCGTTCGGCGCCGCCGCCGCGTTGGAGCCGCGTACCTTGGAGGACCATTTGTCCAGGATGGCGCGGCGGTGGGTGTTCGAGTCGGATTCCAGGTCGGTCATACGCTTCCACAGCGAGGCCGAGGACGTGCTCGGCGAGGCGGCCGACGGTCTCTTTCGCTTCTTGGACTCGTCCGGGGAATGCGCGTCGGCCAGGGCCAGACGCAGGTCTTCCAGGGTGGACCAGAGGGCCAGGGCAGCTGATTCGGCGGATTTAATGGCCTTGCCGTCGGTGCTCTCCGTGTCCTGGTCGGCGAGCGAGAACTGGTTGATGGCCGTCAGACCCTTCTGGAGCTTGATGCGGGTGTTGAGAAGGGCGTCGAAGGTGGCGCGCTGTTGCTTGACGGCTTTACCCTTGGTTGCGTCGGACTTGGCGGCTTGCGAGAGCGTGGCCGCGATGGTCTTCTGATCGGTGGCCATCAGTCGGCGCAGCTCGTCCCGGTCGTCGGATTTGGCGGGCTCGTCGAATTTGACGCGACGTTTGGAGGGTCTGGATTCTTCCTCGTCCTCAAATTCGTCATCATCATCTTCATCATCCTCGTCGTCATCTTCGTCGTCATCTTCGTCGTCCTCTTCGTCTTCGTCCTCATCCTCGTCAGAGGGTATCTCATCCTCATCCTCGCCTTCCTCGCCTCCTTCAATCTCATCTGACCCATCAGTTTCCATGTCGATATTCACGTCCCGCTTCCCCTTCTTCCCAGAGACCTTGGACTTCTTAGGAACCTCCTCTTCACTTTCCTCAGACTCCTCCTCCTCGTCGTCCTCGTCGCTTCCCAGCTCGAGACCATCCCCCTCATCGTCATCCTCGCTATCGCTCTCCTCGCCCCCGGAACGCGCTTTGAACGGATCGTCATCGCTCTCAGCCTCAAGGGCGTCTCTGCTGACCTTAGAGCCGGCATATTGCTTTCCCAGAGTGATCGGGTCTTGTTTTCGGAGTTTCCCTTTGCTGCTGGACGTTAGCAGGACCGCGGAGAAAACAAACACAACCTAGATGAAACAAAATTGAAGGAAGCAAACTCACCCTACAGCCTGGTAGTGCTCTCGACCGGCATTCTCATCGACATCTCGACCTCCCTCTTCATCGTCGCTGTCCGGGCCGGCGTGTTCCAAGTCCTCGGGGTCGAAATCTGTTTGCGAAAGAAAGCAAATTAATTAGGATGCAAAACAACAATAATTCAACGTAGGATAATGAATCGAACCTTTAGGAGTAGGGTCGTCCAATTCAGCATACTGCTCTGCTAACGATCTTCGCGCCATGTTGAAAATGTAATCCGGCGTGTCTGCTTGTTCTAACCTGGTTCTTTGCGATCAACCCCAAAGAATGCCGGGACTACTTTTTTTTTTCTCTTCGATCTTTTTTTTCTGCCGCTGAAAAGTCACGAGGCGGTGAGGGGATTACTTACCTGGTTGGGTTAGCGACCAGCGAAAGGGGGCAGTTCGTCCGGCGGTGGGTATTTATTCCCGGCAATATTTCCTCCGCGGGCTTCGGCATCAGTTCTCATACTCAACGTTGGATACATTGGGCTTGCATTGACCATGTTCGGACGGAGATTCTTTTCGACCGCCCGAGTTTTGCAACATGATAACCCATTGGTGTGTTTTTCTTCGTGGTTTGATCTGGGAGGGGGTCTCTCGTTGGTCTATTTACTAACTATTCATCTCCGCTTAGGGCCTTCCTCGCTCCGGCACTCCGCCTCCATTCCCCCGTCGTCGCGGACTCCCTGAGAAACGCAAGATTCGTGATGTGAAGAAGATAATTGCGGTGTCATCGGCTAAGGGAGGTGTGGGCAAGTCGACAATTGCTGGTGAGTGAGTTTAGGGACTGGCGGGGAGCTACCCATCTATATAACCTCCAGCGCATTGCCTTCCCGACGGCAATGATGTCCACACAAGCAAAAAAGTCAATAGCTGACATGTGTCTGCGATCTAGTCAACCTTGCTTTAGCCTTCGCGCGTCGAGGCATCCGCACCGGAATTCTAGACACCGATATCTTCGGTCCCTCTATCCCGACTCTCCTCAATCTCTCCGGCGAACCGCGTCTTGACGATAGTATGCCATCAACCCTCCCTCCTCTCTGTCCCCCTCACCACCAAGAGAGACTAATTATCTAACACCTCAAAAAGAGAATTGCCTAGTTCCCCTAACCAACTACGGCCTAAAATCCATGTCCATGGGCTACCTCCTCCCCCAAGCCGCCTCCACCACCACCTCCTCTTCGGACCCCAACACCCCCCTCCCAATGGACACGACCCCGATCTCCTGGCGTGGCCTCATGGTCACGAAAGCCATGCACCAGCTCCTGCACTCCGTCTCCTGGGGCCCTCTCGACGTACTCTTCCTCGACCTGCCGCCCGGCACAGGCGACGTGCAACTCACCATCGGCCAGGAGATAATCCTCGACGGGGCGGTCATCGTATCGACGCCACAGGACATCGCGCTCCGGGACGCCGTCCGCGGGTTCGGCATGTTTCAGCGCATGGAGGTGCCCGTGCTCGGCATGGTGCGGAACATGGCTTTCTTCGCGTGTCCGCAGTGTGGACATCAGACGAGGATCTTTTCCCACGGGGGGCATCATCATGACCATCATCATGGGGGCCAGGAGGACTGGGGCGTCGTGGCGGAGTGCAAGCGGCTCGGGGTCGATTTCCTGGGCGATATCCCGCTGGATGCGCGTGTCTGCGAGGATGCGGATCGGGGCATGCCGACGGTGGTGGCGGAGGAGTCGGCGGATCGGAGTGCGCGGAGAGAGGCGTTTTTGGGTGTCGCTGAGAAGGTGGCTAGGAAGGTGGGGGTGGAATGGTAGGTAGGTAAGTAGGTAGGCAAGGACGATGTTTTGATATGGATGTGATATTTATACCCAATGATAGATAGATCGGTTCGTTGTATTTATAGGATTGATGTTTGAAATGAATCTCAGCTCCATTACCTAGTAAGATGTACCACTTCTCGTAAATGAGATATGAAAGGGTATCCATTGTGTATGTAGGTAAAGATAGTAGAACTAATGCGAGACATACAAGATCCGTCGGAGTATCAAGGTAGCCAAAAAAAAAAAGAAAAGAAAAGAAAAGAAGCCGACATGTCAACTAGATAGGTATAAAACGGTGCTTAACTTTAAGGAAGCCCAGCCACACAAAATAACAACAACAGAAAGGGAGATTAGCGAATGGATCAGTTATAGCTAGCAGATATACGAATCAATGACCCGGTATGTACTCGTCAGCGGTCCTGAAGACATCACGTTCCGGCATGCCGGGACGGGAAGATTCCATCCCATTCTCTACCACCTCGCTCTTCCCACCTAAGGAAGACGTACTCGCCAGACCTGCCGAGCCATGGGACATGGAAAGAGCCTCCACGGAACGAGACTTCGAGTCTACATCGTTCATGGTGTTCACGACCCCCGCGGCGTTGAGGACGGCCCGGGTGCTGGCGGCATCGACGCCGGTGCTGGTGATAGCCAAGGACTTGTCACCGAGGGTGCTGACATCATCGGCTACATCGGAGGTCATGCCGCTGCGGATCGTGCCCGAGCCAGCATGAGACGAAGGTCGGTGTCGGTGTCGCGGGGCGTAGGGGTCTGAAGTTGGGGCGATAATCCCGGGAGCGTGGAAGAGTGACTGCGTGCTGGCTGCCTCTTCTCCGAACCGCTTAGATTCGTAGGCGGGTAGAACGATGAGAGGGCTGTGGGTCTTGTCGAGAAGGTGGAGGCGTGTCTGCGTGCCCGTGCTGGTGGTCGTGTCAGGGCTGTTCCTTTCCCCGGACGAGAGTTCCTCGTTCGCCTTTTCGACGTCAAGGGCAGCAGGCTTAGATTGTCCTAGATTGAAGACAGGGGGCTGCGGTTGCCCGACCGTAGGTACATCACTGTTTTCACGATTCGACGGCTTCTTGAGTGACGCCCCCGCCTTTCCTGCCTCCACGCTGATCCGCCGGGCGTCGCTGTCCCTTTGTCGCTCCCTCTCGATGGTCTTCTCGTCATGCTTGCTAGCCCAGTGGCTCCACAGTGTCATCGGATAGCTCTTGCGGCCATTCCGCGAAGGCAATACACCGGGGGCCTCTTTCCGCGCAGCCAGGGAACACGGGGGTGGAAATTCGTTCTCGAAATCCTCAAAGCCATAGGCCAGTTCCTTCAGTCGCTGCTGCTGCACTCGCAGCTTCTCCTTGGCAAACTTAACGTCCCATTCCTCTTTGCCTGCGAGCCATTTCTTGACGAGCTCCGGGTTGAAGGATCCCACGTGCGAACTGGGAAGTTGGAGGATGGAGTACGAAGATGGCGGAGGCAGGGGGTAGATACGGCCTCGTTTGTCCACTCTCTGCCGCACCATTCCGTCTTTAAACGGGGGCAGTGGATCGCCAGCCATGCCGACGGAGGAAACGGCACCATTAGAGACTGGCTTCTCTGTTGCCGTGTCGGCAGGTGTTTTCGGGGTGTCTGTGTCACTGGAAGAAATGGGAGAGACGACGTTGTCATCAAGGATGTCAATGCGAGATTCCTGCGCACAAGCAAGCGCCCACGCCCCAAATTGGGCGACTGATCTATACATGTATTTGGCCGGACGGGTGAAGCTGAGGGTCGGTGCTACATGACAAAGGTCATCCCAGACCTGCAGCTGAACGTATGTTCCGGGGTATTTGTGCAGAGTTTCGCGATTCGGATCATGCTCATCCAAGTAAGCATCGGCCGGTGGATAGGCCGGCGGATTCGCAGCTTTGTGCGCGAGGTAGATTTGTTCGTCACGGAGCATCTCGCCTCCCCCGGTCATGATCTGAAGAGGCGGGAGACCTCCAAGCGAGGCCTGTAAGACAGGTGATACCAATGGATGTGACAGCAGCTGATTGGTCGTGTACATATGGATCTGGTCTTTGACTTCAACTGTCTTACCGTCCATGGGAACCTTGACGTTGTAGAGCTCCTCATATTTTGCATCTGGTCTCTGGTCCGCAGGGGCGTCTGTGAGAGGTGGATTGTTATCCTCAACCGAGTAGCCCTTGGCTACGGCTTCATCCGCCCGACCACGTGAGGGTATATTGGATTCCGGAACTTTGATCTGCGAGGCTCGTTTCTTGCCAATCGCCTCTTTGATCGAGAGAACATCGTCTGCGCTAGGCGGCGGCCATGCTGCCGACGGTTTATGCCGGAAGCCGTAAGGGGGGATGTAGTCGCCGGGATTATCTTTAACAATGCTGGGGAAGGAGTGCGTCAGGTCCACCCAAGGGGAGATTAAGATTGCACCTGCAGGAAGAGGAAGCCCCTGATCACGAACGGTGACCAATGTGCTTAAGTAGTGGTCAGCACAAGAAACAGAAAGAAACATTTGTGAGCCTCCAACTTACGAGAGCACCAACGCTCCGCCGGCAGAATCACCGGCAAAAATAATCTCGTTGGGTTTATACTGATTCAAGAGAAACAGGTACGCCGACAACGAGTCCTGCAGCGCACACGGAAAGGGATACTGTGGCGCCAGGCGGTATTCCGCTGCGATAGAAGTCAAGTTAGTTCCGAATATCAATCAATACCTCGTTCGCGGATACCGTAACTCACTGCATCGAATTAGCATAACAACCACAAACAACCCCGAGCAAGATCCTACCGTGCAAACACCCGCCCCTTAAGCTTCCTCGCATGACGCTGCATCTGATACCGATGCGTATCCACACTGCCAAAGTAGTACGCACCCCCATGGATGTACAGCATAATGCGCTTCTGGCTGGGATGGTCCCCATTGGCCCGTTTTCTCTCGTTATGGTCGTTTCGCATTTCGATCCATTCACCCTTGAGATCCTCGGCGGGGCCACGCCATTGCCACCACTCTTTTCCACCGACGCGTTTTATGCCATGTGGACCTAATTGCTCGATAAGGGTGTTCGCGGCGGCTGTCAGGTATTTATTGGGGATGGTGACCGTCTCCGTCCTCACCCAGTGCGGACTGGGTACCCATTGGGTGGTGAAGGCTTGAATGTCCTCGACGGTGTGTTTGGAGGCGTAGGCGAGAAATTCGCGGAAAATGTGGATTCCTTCATCGTAGGAGACATGGATGTTGGGTTTATGGTGCAGCGATTTCCGATGTATGTACTGGGAGGTCTTTTGTTAGTGGGATTGGGTTGGGTCTATTGTACAGTCGCATGTCCACTCACATGAGAGACAAACGTCGAGAGAACGGCAGGAGTGAGAGCAAAGCTCAATGCCACCGTATTCAGAGGCATGATGGGATGCAAGATGAAAGGATGAAGAGCCGCTATGAGCTACCACTGCAAAGACCCATCCCTTGCTAAGATAGAATGTAGAGAAAGAAAAGGGGGGAGATAAACTAGGGACCGAGGCGTAGGAGAGGGGAGGAAGGAGAGAACGGGAGACAAACGGGAGATACGAGGGTACTTGGAGGGACAAAGGATGATTGCGTTAGACACGACAGGGGGTCATTGCGGTGACAACGAAGACGTCGAGACTTTCGACGAGTGAGTGTTTTTGGGGGGGAAAGGCGCCATGACGTCATGGGGTGCTGGACCTGCGATCGACTAACTAGTGAGTCTCTGTCGATCCACCGTCCCAGGGGCGACATCGCTAAGATGGGCCTGGTGCACCCCTCGATCCGACGGAAATACACATGGTCCTCGGATGTCACGTCCGCCAAGCTCATGATCGATAGATTTCTTGCCATTTAGAGCGCAGAGCAAACAAAAAAGGTAGCGGTTTGGCGATACGAGCACCAAACCATAACTACCAAATCTCTACGTTATTGAATTCCGATTCTCTTCAGGAATACTGTTCCCTCCTCCAATAATATAAAAGAATATTATGTAGAATGCTTGCCGAAGGGGTGTGTGGGGAAGGAAGGCCCAAAAAATATTGACCGACGCAGGGGTCGAACCTGCAATCTCTTGATTCGTAGTCAAGCGCCTTGCCATTGGGCCAGCCGGCCTTACTTGATGTTAATCGGCTGCTAGTTTGCTCTCATGGACCAGGCCAGTCGCTGCAGGCAGTCGTTGCACTGCGCCCGCGTCTCCGTGATGAGCGTCTCCGCCGACACCACCGAAGTCATTTGTCCAACGCCAGCACCACTCGATCATCCGGTCAGCATTGCACTTCGAGGATAAAGAACATGGGGAGGAACTCACGCCCAAACGACTTTATGCAGATGGCCATCCGTCCCCGCCAGTGTCTCCTTATACCGCACGATAACTTCCTCTTCATCTGCGCCGGCCAGCGATTGCTCGAAGGAATCGGTGATCAGAGCTCGACCGTCGTACTGACAGGGCCAGAAGCTCTTCATGCCGGTGACTACGTCATGAGCGGGTGATCTTGTTCAGTCAGTCGAGTGTGTGGTTTAGCGCGTGCTTGTCTTTATCCTCCCCGGGGAGGATATATATAACTCACTTGGCCGTTGCCGATGCACCATTGTCCGCGGCCAGGAGACGAGCCTTGATCTCGTCCGTCCACGGACATTCCTTCGTGCCCAAGAACTAGTATTGTGATCAGCAAATTATACCCCATGCCTCAAACGAAGAGATCTGGGAGAATAGACACCCACCCGTGTCCCCATCACAACCCCATCCGCCCCTACACATTATCAGTACCCGAACCACAGCGATATCGCTCACTCCACCCCATAACATAAACTTACCCAAAGCCAACGCAGCCGCCGCTCCCCTCCCATCCATAATGCCACCCGCAGCAAGAACCGGCACCCGCCTGCCCGGAAACTCCGCGGCCAACATATCGCAAACTTCCGGTAGGACCGTCATCAGACCTGCGCCCTGTCGGAACTGGTGCCCCCCGGCATCTGTACCCTGGACCGCCAGAATATCGATCCCATCTTGCACAGCCTCGCGCGCAATAGAAACATTGCCGATCTGAGCAATCACCTGGAGATCCCATCCCCGCCCAACGGCTTTTAGCCCCGAAATCAGTCTCTGGTGCTGGTCTCGACGCTCGTTGCCGAAGAGCCAGACCGCAGCGGGCTGGTATTCGGCGACGAGGGAGATAAAGTCGTCGGTCCAGACATCGGCCTTCATGGTGAGGGCCCCAATTCCGACGGGTAGCGGAGTCTTCGCGAGGAACTGTTCTCGGATGAGATCCAGTTGGGCGCGAAACTGCTTGACATCCTCGGAGTCTTTGGTGAAATTGGCACCTCCGCTAATAAAGCCTGATTTTTCGTCGTTAGTTCGGTGTCTCTTGGTGGGAAACATGTCATGTCGTACCGAAACCGCCGGCCTGAGTCACGGCTACCGCTAAGGCAGCATTCGTGGCTCCGGCCATGGGGGCGTTACAAATGAGAGGCGACGCGGTGCCTGGGAAGATCCGGGCCATGGATTCTGCTTTGGACGGCATGATGAAGCGTGTAGAATTATTTGGTAGTGGTAAGCCAGGGTATAGAGGGGAAGATGAGAAGATGATGGACAAAGAGAGAGAAACGGGGATATTTATTGGAACCTCGGAAGGCTACTCGGGGCATCGGCGTCTTTATCGAGCGTTCAGTAGACAGACCCATGTGGAGACACTCCCCACTGACTCCTTCGTTTAGTTAATAGTATAGATCATGGTTCATAATTGTTTATACTCCTGACCGTGTCCAACTGTCCATCCACTCATTGTTTATACTTCCTTCCCAAAGCATACCTACTTTAGTCTCCCTTGCAATGATGTCATCGCATGTCAAACCCGTCCGCCCCACTTGAATAAATTAAAATAAAATAAACATCAAAATTCCAGACCTCGCAACAATCCACTTTCTCCAAAGTCCAAACACACCACTCAGATTCTCAGTACTGCTGGATTATTCCACAATGGCCGACGCAACCCACCCGATCCCTTCCACCATGAAGGCCTGGATGTACCACAGCGCCGGCGTCGACTTCGAGAAGAAACTGACGCTGGAAACCGCCGCCCGCGCGCCTCCCAGTCTGCGACCGGACCAGCTCCTCGTCCAGGTGCTCTCCGCCTCCATCAACCCGGCGGATTTCAAGGTCCCCGAAATGGGCCTCGTATCCAAAGTCATCGTCTCGACGCCCGCCTCGCCAGGAATGGACTTCTGCGGCCGCGTCGTCGTCACGGGCCCTGCCGTGACGAAAGTCTCGCCGGGCCAATTGGTCTATGGCACAACTGCGAAACCCGTCCCCTTCGGCTCGCTGGCCGAATACATGGCCGTGGGCGAGCACAACATCGCCGCGCTGCCGGATGGCGTGGACCCCGACCACGCGGCCACGTTGGGTGTCGCGGGCCTGACGGCCTACCAGGCGGTCGTGCCGTACGTGACGAACGGCGATAAGGTCTTCATCAACGGCGGATCGGGCGGCTGCGGTATCTTCGCCATCCAGTTCGCGAAGCTGCTGGGCTGCCACGTGACGACGACGTGCTCGGGCCGCAACGCCGATTTCTGTCGCGAGCTGGGCGCCGACGAAGTCATCGACTACACGACCGAGGATGTCCTGGCCGTCCTGAAGGCGAAGGGCCAGGTGTTTGCCCACGTCGTGGATCATATCGGTACGCCTGAGGCGCTGTATCGGGAGTGCGACGCCTTCTTGTTGCCCGGCAAGGCTTTTGTTCAGGTCGGGGCTTCGTCAATGCTCATCTTTGTGAACCGCGTGGCGTGGCCGGGTTTCTTGGGCGGAGGCAAGAGAAAATACGATATCCTTTTGTGCCGCATGCGACCGGATGAGCTGGCACAGATTGGTGAATGGGTGCAGCAAGGGAAGGTGAAGGTGGTGGTGGACAGCACATTTGAGTTTGCGGATACGGTGCAGGCGTTTGAGAAACTTCGTCTGGGCAGGACTAGGGGGAAGATTGTGGTTCATGTCTCCGAGAAGGTTTGAGCGGGGGGAAGTCTGGTTCTAGGGTGCAATTTGTATAGTATTGAGTATTTAGTAGCGTTCTGGTCATCCAATGGGTTTCTTCATAAAAGTTATTTACAGATCGACATCGCCAGAAAATAGTATAAATATAGGAAATAACTGATCGCTCCGGCCACAGTGTGGCCACAGTTAAGATGTCTGCTTCTTGAGGAATGTTAAGGCGCCGACAGACATGGCATCCACGGCAACCTGTACGGTCGGTTGGATGACTGGCGCAAAGAAAGGCGAGTGATTACTCGGCAGCTCATGCACCGTTCCCTTGGCCACCGCGTCTTCCCACGTTTGGGGGTCGACGCCACCGAACGTCCACATCACGTACGGAGCGTCTACTGTCGTCGCCAGGAGAGAAAAGTCCTCACTGGCCGCTGCGGGCTCGTCGTCAACTAAGTTGTCCTCGAAGTACGATTCAAAGGTACCCCTTAAGGCCTTGACCATTTCGCCGTCATTGATCGTCGCGGGCGCGGAGTGGGTGCATTTAATCAGCGGCTTCTGGACGGCGCCTCCGGCCTCGCATTCGGCCTCGATGATGCGTCTGATGGCCGCGTTCACTCGTTCCCGCACCTTCGGGTCGTAGGTTCGGACACCGATTTTCAAGTCCAAATGACTGGGAATGATGTTCGGCGTGCTGCCGGCTTGAATGCTACCGCAGCTCACGACGGCCAATTCTCCGGGGATCACCTCCCGACTTACGACAGTCTGTAGTCGAGTCACGATCGCCGCACCGATCACGATGGGATCAATGCAGGTATGAGGGGCCGAGCCGTGGCCGCCACGTCCGTAGACACGAACATCAAAGGCGTCGGCCGCCGTCAATAATCGACCAGGCCGGACTGTGACTGTGCCCGCCCGCTGTCGCATGACATGCTGAGCCAGAACGACGTCTGGTTTGGGGATCTTCTCATATAACCCGTCGTCAATCATCGCCTGCGCACCGGACAGTTGCTCCTCAGCCGGCTGGAAAATGCAAATCAAGGTGCCCGACCAATATTGGCGAGCTGAGTGCAGGAGCTCGGCAGAGGCCAAGAGACCCACGACGTGAAAATCATGCCCGCAGGCGTGCATCACCGGTTGTTCTACCCCGTCCTTGTCCTTGACGGTTTTATGGCTCGCGTACGGCACTCCGGTCTTCTCGTGAATGGGCAATGCGTCCATGTCTGCGCGCAACAGGACGGTGGGACCGCTTCCGTTTCGGAGCACACTGGCGACGCCATACCCACCGATGTGAGTGTGCACTTCGAAGCCCAGCTTATTCAGGAAGTTTGCGACGAGCTCGGATGTCTCCTTCTCCTGACCGGATAGCTCGGGAGAATTGTGTAATTGCCGATAGATATCCTCGAATATTTTCACATCCGGTCGGAATTTATCGAGGATCGACTTGAGGCTGTGATCAGTTGCTAGTCTGGTTCAGCAATGGACTTCGAATAAAGAGAGCAGCGTGGGATGAATCGCTTGCACGGCTAACCTTTGATCTGCATGGTGTTTGGCGGGGGGGGGGAGGGAATTAGGTCTGGTTGGGAATAATACAGAATACAGAGGAGAAGAGGAGACACTGGAAAGAATAAATGCGGGGGGAAAGGGGAAAGAGCAGGTCTTAACTCATAAGTGAGGAACCGATCTAGTGTCAGAACTAAGAGAGACGCGATCGAGCGGAATTGCCGATAAGCTCGCTCTCGGCTAGCGGGCCTGAGGCGTTCGCCTTGGCTGCTCCGCTCTCGGCAAGGAGCGCCCCCGCCTGTGGGCCTGAGGCCTGCTTTGGGAAGGTCCCGGCTGCGGCCTCATCTGTCCGTCGGGCATCTCGCATTCCTTTGCCTCGATAACTGCATGGATCATGACAACACATCCTGACTGTTTATCATCAATCACGATGCATGCTCTCTCATATGAGACGTCCAATGACGACAGCAAAGAGTACTTATGCAGGATACCCGCAACCAGACCACCAATTGGTAATCATTCTGAACCGGCTGATGGCTGAAACCTATTGAATAAGGGCCCTGCCCCTGATATATGCAGAATCGACCCTGAAGGACCCCTCCTCAATTCAACATCAGTCACTCTGTTCGTTTGCCTGCTATCGGCTGTCCTACAACAACAGAAATTCTCGCGTCAGAGTCCCGAAAGCTCTTGTTACCCCATATTTATCGAGCATCATGAAAAGACAATCTGGACAAGTTTTTACGATCGCATCTGGGCTACCAAGAAACTAGTCATCGACATAATTTCGATGCTTTGGGCATTCCACAAACAACGATGACATCAAAATCGAGGATTTGGGTACTTCGGCAACGGCACTTTCACCTGAAAATATCCCAAAATCTCAGTGAATTCTTCAATGCCGCGCATTCTTGCTCAAGCGCCTCATTTTGACCAGCCCGACCACCGTCAATGCAGAGTACTAGGTCTTCCGCAACCCTGCTTCACCGGAGAATATCTCCAGCGGGCTGGTCAATTCTTTTTTAGCATAAATTTGGGAGATATGTAGCAAAGTGCAAGAGGGTCTAAATACTAAGATACTGAGGGATATCTTGATCGGTCATTGCATATTGAGCAGGTGCGAGGAGGACCCTAATCCAAGAAGTTGGCCCAAGTGCACCTGAATAGCACCTGTGATCTGAGGTCGCAGCAGATCATGAGACTCAGCCTGCACAGTGCAGTTAAGAAGAAACAATTCTGTGGAAATATTGGTGCATGTGGCAGAGACAGAGATATAAGCTAAAGCGAATATATGTCCTTAGAAGTTAAGTTAGTTAAGTATGTACCTAAGTCTGCTTACTCTGTGATCTGTATCGTCACAATCATAATTAAACAATATATTCTGTAATTGTTTTCACAAAAATGCAAGATAATGTCTTAGAAGCTTACCAAATCAATAAAAAGTAATATCAAGTCAAATATCCATTGCATGGTCAAACAAAGAATACCTACTTAGGTCAATTAACCTAAGACGCTAGGCATACGCAATCTTATCTACCTCTACACCAATGATTTACGAGGAAATATCCAGGCCAGGGGACATGACGTACAGTGAGAAATCATACAGGGAGATTTCCGACAATCACCACCTCAATTCTAGTGCCATGACAGAACTCCCCGCGTCCTTAATGAAGTCACGAGGATGAGCTGTGCATAAATGCAAGTTCAAGGTCAGAGATCCTCTCTCTCCCCTCACCAACTCATACAATTCCACTTCCAAATCTTCTTCAAATCCTCCTATCCACAGTGACCATGAAGTTCGATCTTCGTTTCATCTTTACTCTCTTTATCATGCTGGCCATCGCGGCAGCTGTGAGCCCCGCCGCCCAAAGACCTGCAGCACGTACCATATAATCTGGAGCACAACGACTGATTTTGCAAACGGATCCGCATTACTTCTTTCCTCGAGTTCGCTTAACGAGATAGCAGGTAGCTGGCCGATTCTGGCAAGCACAGAAATCACGTGCATAGTAACAAGGCGACGGAGGGTGTGTTCCTTGCCGTCACGTGTCTGGTATCTGGTTTCCCATTGCAAGTCCCCCATCACGCCAAAAAGAGCCTGTTCTAGCTCCCATCGAGGAAGCTTTGGGATGCGGGAGTCGATTGACACTGGTAGAGAAGCAAGTTCCACATCGGAAAAAGTGGCTAGGTTCGAATTATCCTGATGGAGGGGCCCGTTTGCCGGCTTGTAGGGGGCTTTCTTGAACAGATTTCTGAGTTTGAACTACATGATTCGTAAGCCAGGTTGCATAAATTTTAAAGTAAAAAAGAGAAGAGAAGAGAGGAAGAAAATATTAATATGGGAAATTGTTCTTGACTTTGATCACTATGTCAACTAAGATACTACTTACTATCTTTGGCCTTGATATCTCAGACAAGTGCCCATAGGACCGATTGACATTTTGGAGCAAAGATTGGGCACGTCGCCTCTGACTCTAGGCTGCGGTAATGATGATATCTGGAAATATAACGGCCAACGCCATCAATCCTAGTCGATCCAGGAATACTGGCCAGAATCTGCATACAACAGGGATATTGGGATGTGTGGCTGTCCATGCACACAGGGTAAGTGTGAACATGCATGCCCACAATATATCCAGTGTGCCTCGAGTGTCCGGCGATGAGTGCCAACCCTCCATATTTGACATCACTTAAACAATTTAAAAGATAGGTAAAAGAGAGATGAGAGAGAAGTAAGAGAGAAGTAAGAGAGAGGTCTTTAAAAGAGAGATAAAAGAGAGGAAAATATTGTTTGCTATGCCCTTGAGGAGTAGCGAGGCTGGGGACCAATTTGTCACTCTTTGGTTAGTTGTGCCACCAACCTGAGGCACTGAGTCCATATTTAACAACATCAGGAGCTCTCCCACTGACAAAGCAATATCTTTCAAAAGTTTCTATTCCAGACTGAATTATGTTGTATCGACCAAAGTCCCCGTGGACGTGGACCTTTTCCTTATACCTTCTTTTGGAGGCCCTGATATCTATATCTTTGGAAATGTGATGTCACTCTATATCGGACTTAAGAGGAGGGCAAGAGTTGACATTTTTATCTAGGGCTCTCTGGGTAAATTTCCAGGCTGATTTCAGGCCGAATCCCGAGATAGATTTTCCGAAATTTATTATTCCATCCTTCTTGGGCTTTACCACTCTAGGCTTTTTGAACCAACTGATCTTTGCTTACGACACACTTGCCCATAGGAACACCATCCAGGTATATGGGTTATATGTTTACTTTGTTTTTATATGCATCTTTAATGGCCTCCAACCTGGCCAGGTAATGAAGGAGTTAAAAATGCTCGCTGATAACAATTACCTTGACGCTACAAGATTGCCTGTATATCAAGGCATTCTGGTTGCTATGATTGTGATATCAACCATATTTTGCTGTTGCATTCTCTTTGCTAGATGATATTCAAGAAAGTGAATGCTGATATTACCATGCGAAGTCGATACTGGACTTTCCAAGTAGGTCCTACCTACCTATTGATGGGGATAGACTTGAGATTATTAACGCGGACCCCTGGGCAGATTTTATTATCGCTTTTAAAGTTTGATGTGTCCTTTTATCTTGGCTTCTTTGTGCAAGTTTAGGCTCTTCCACCCGGAGTGTCAGCGACTGTTGTTCCATTGTCAGGCGTGATTCTTTGGGGTACAGCTTTCTCCGTGAGACATGAGAATACACCCTGGACCCTGAGCATGCTTGTGTGTCTTTTATCCTTTCATATCTCTTTGCACTAGCTAATATCAAGCTTGCAGGTATTTCATATAGCCCTGACTGCGCTATTTATCCTGGAATTTATACTCCCATTTTCCCCAGAGACCGATTAATATTACCTTTCCCGCCCAATCCAAGCAAGCGTGGCACTATTTGGAAGTCTAGTGATCTTACTCTCACTTGATACGACGATTATGATATGTATGTGAAGAAACTTTGGCAAAGGCCTGAAACCATATGTCTGTGGTGGGAGAAAAGCAAGGATCATGGAAGAAACATTCGAAGCTTCATTGCATCAGAAATAGGTACTTGTTTGTGTCGCAGACATGATTGTTGTACCTAGCAGGTTGCTTAGAGGGGCCCATCCCCGAGACCCGGAGCTGTGTAGAGAATCTGGTATGCTTGTACGGAGTACAGATAAATTCTTTCATTCATGTTCATCTAGTATCGGGGTCGCCAAGTGCCAAGCGTTATTATAGATCTGTACACGTGACCGAGCTGCATGCAATGCGCATGTGGAACGCCATGTGGAGTCGCGATGCATGAAAATTTTCCATTCGCCCCCTTCCCCCCCCCCCCCCAAAAAAACTGCTTGATTCATCTAGCCAAAAAGCAAAAGGTAAAGCCCAACGCGGGGCTCGAACCCGCAGCCTTGTGATTAAGAGTCACACGCTCTACCGATTGAGCTAGCCAGGCTGGCTTGTTGAAAAAACGGGCCTACATACGGTACGGATTCTACATGTCAAGATCTGGTGCTATGTACACTCGTATGATCGGCCTTACCGAGATGTCGCAATTGACCAGGGGTTGTGCTCTTTGAATAGTGCCGGTGGCGCGAATCGATTGCGAGGAGAGACGCGTCCGATGATCTCTTGACGTGATATTTCTAAGCGAGGCTGACTTTGGTATCTGCCCTTTCCCAACAGAACGATGATCACCAGCGGGAACCACCGGGACGGAGGCGTCATCACGGTAGGCAGACAGGCAGCAGGTTTCTGAGCGTGCTGAAAGGGGATTCAAAGCCTAGATGGATGTCAGTATACAGTTACGCGCTCGCGTGGATGACTTTGTAGTATCGATTAGTCGAGCCAGTGAGAAGTATAAAAAGCTCCATGCAGCAAAACCAAGGACGGCATCACTCGCAGCTGCGGTAGCTGTACAACCCTTGGCCGACTTCACTATGCAGCCATCCGAAATAGCAAGTGCAATCAGCCCGTTTTCGAATTACTGCCTCCTATATAATCATTCCGGCTGCCATAGAAATATGGTGTTTGATACCGTATAAATAACAAATTACAGTCGAATTTAGAATATGTTGGAAATGGCTCTTCCACATCTGCGACTCCGCAGGCCAGGGGTTGTACATCCCGCGCAGGGCTGTGAAGTGTAACCCTACTCGATAGGATATCGTGACTCTCAAACGAAGAAGAGCTCATTGCGCGCGCCTTCCGGAACACGGAGTTGAGCGTCCAAAATAGCATGCAGGACAAGTTCGAATGATCAGTGGACCGTCGAGGAATGGTTCTCTGTAATTTATCAATACCCGGAAGATTGTTCAGGTCGGGTTCTGTGGATGTGGTCGGACCCTCGCTGTCGGACTGTGGCTACGGCGCTTGACGAACAGGAGGGAAAGCCAGAAGAAGCAAGCATAGCCAGTCGTGTCTGTGGCTGAGGCTGAGTCGTGCTGGGAATTGCGCGAGAGGGGGATGAGGCTGAGACGGTTCGGCCCCTTAGGAGCTCACTAGGCCCCTATTATGATCATGGCATTGGCGATCTCAGTGGATCGCTCGTATCACAACTACCGGGGGTTCTTATTCTTAGAACAGAGAGGTGACATCACTAAAATAGAACACCGACCAGAGAATAGCCGAAGCCAGGTTACAGGATTCTTGTAGGTTACCAACAGAATGGAACCAAACGATCGAACGTCTCAGGATATATCGGGGATGAAGAACGGCGGCTGTAGAGCAAATGGGCGGTCTAGCAGAGGCGGGCGGGTGCTGAGGCTCATGCTGCAGGAAGTTGAGAGTTGAGATCACACCAGAGCCAACAGATTCCATGCAGGAGACATCGTCATGCATGACAGACATCAGGACCCGGAAATGCAGCGAGAAGGAAGAGAATTGGAGGAGAAAGCGTCAGACTGAGGGAAAGGAGGAGGCGGTGGTGGCAGTTGCACGGGGGGAGTCGTCATAGGAACTGCGGCGCAGTAAGTCCAGGGACACGATGGTCAAGCCACAGTGTGTTCTGAACAGCAATACGAGCGGACGAGTGACAGTAGTACTACTATGGAGTAGACACCTGAAAAGGGTAAGCACGATGGGGTGGGGGGGGGGGGGATGGGGGCGGCGCTAAACCGGAAGGAGGGTGGGGAACTGCACTGCCTGCAAGTGCAGGCATCAGCCACAAGGCCTCAAGGCCGGTCATCCGACTATACTGTTCCTTCCTTCTGTCCATCTGCCACACGCCCTTCTGATGACCCGCGAATAATGCCGTCACCGTATTTTGGAGCTGCTTGTATTTCCGCTAGTGGACGGCGCTAAATTTTAAACATGGGTGCCTTTCCCCCCAGGTGTTTACTCCTTCCTTCATGTACCTCCTAGCCTGCCTAGTATTTATACCTCCCTGGCCCCCCTCTGCATATCCTCATGATATCTTCATTCTCAACATTTTCACTCATTTACTGCTCCGATTTGATCTACATCGACAGCACATATCAAGAAGACTTCAGCTTCACCATCGATCTCTGAATTTGGTCTCCTCTGCTCTCAGATCCTAAATCTATCTCGCCGCCGTCCCCCCCCCCTACTTGCCTGTGATCCCCTTCCAATCCGTCACAGTGTCGCCCTTCGACGCATCTCGCCTGTTTCGCCAACACGAAAGATCGTCCATTCGGGATTCTATATTCCCTCGCATAGTTCCTCGCAGAAGATTATCGCTGCGTCGAACGCCCAACATGCCTGCCCCGATCATCCAGAATATTTCGGAGCCCGTCGTGCCCGTGCGCGAGCTTGAGGCCGACGAGGAATATGTTATGACCAACTTCGAGCGTCATGCCGGCCACTGCTACCAATGCGCGGACCCTCTGCAGGTCCATCGGGAGGACCGCTCGCTCTGTGACCGTGGACACCAGTACGCCCTGGACGTGGCCGACTACATCTACAGCAAGAATGGCAAGGCATTCTCCGTTGTGGGCCGTGAAACCAACCAGCCCATCATGGTCAGAATCCCTCGCAACTCTGTTGCCGTGCGCGGACTCCTGCTTGCTATTGAAGATGGACTGCGCCTGCACCGCAGGGAGCGACAACAGGTCCAGACCGCGGCCCCTGTCATCAGTTACGACCGGACCTACCTTATACCACCCCGTCGTCGGATTACCCAACCGGCACCCCCGCAACCGGCATACAATGAGATCATCGAGAGGGAGCCACGCACCCCCAAGCGTCGCCGGGTCATCGTCTATCCCTCTCCGCGCAGCTCGCCCAGCCGGGGCTCGTTGTACGAGGCCGATGCGGCTGATCGTGTTGAACGTTTCAAGGAATCTTCGCGCATCTACCGACCGGCTGAATACCACCGTTGAATCAGACCCGGGCCATGCTTTGTTTATCGGCCTTACGTTTCATATTCACTTTTACGGTTTCAACCCACCACCACCGGCCCCATTCCCTCCGCCGTTCTGCTGGCAGATGCGACTTTAGACCCCAACGTCTTACACCTTGTGAAACACAAGCAGCTTCGCAACACAGAACAGAGCCCAGCGGGCTCTGGCCATGCGCCGTTTCCCCTCCACTTCGGGAGTTGGGATACTTATTTTTTTCTGCTCATGCGCATTTGAATTTTGCCGTATTCATCTGCTATTGAGAACATTCAGATTGGAGAGATTAATTTCTCTGCTTTCTATCTCTGGCTATTTCCCATGTTTTGGATCTTGCCTGCTCTTGTTCCTTTTTTCTGAACCGCAGTCAACTGATGGCGAAACAAAACAAAACACCAAACAAAATCAAAAAGACAAAATGCGACTAAAAAAAGAAGAAGATTGTGCGTATGGCTTCGATTGGAGAATGCCAAAATGTCGTACATGATTTGCATCGAACCTGCAAGAAACGCAGTGACTCATTTAGTCCACTTTCTCCGCACCATTCAGCTGTCTAGGCCAACTTAGTCCCGACCATAATCATTGGAGGGTCGAGAAGGAGGCTGCAACGAAATTCCTTTCCTTTGTTTGACTAGTTAGTTAGTTACCGAGTTTTGTATTTACGCATGAATGATACGATGTCTCCACGAGTTGGCGCTTCCACGTAATCCGTAAGAACCGAACAAGTAGGTGCCTTAGCGATCTGGCAGGTAGCGGCAGTGGCAGCCAAGGAGATCCGCAAGAAGCCCCAGCGAATCCCCCGTTTCGAACATCCTCCCATTACTACAAGGAAAGAAAACGAAACCATGATACACACAGAGAGAGAAAGAATCAATGACGAGGACAGTGAGTAAACCCGTGAGTAAATCAGTGAGTCATGCCAGCCCAGGCCATCCTCATTGGCCCGACTAGTCATGCATGTTGGATGCCTGCAGCTGGACGTTGGATTCTGCATCCATGACTTACCTAGGAATCTAGGCATCTTACCCGTCTGCAGGTCGGTATTAATCCTGAGTTATGGCGGTGCAAGTCTTATTCATGCTTTTACAGAGGATCGGAGTAAATAAGTTCAAAAGTTGGTTGTGTGAGTGGATACGATACTCTGAACTATCCTACGGAGGTGTGTGTCCCGATGGGGAGGGTGATCTACGTATGGAGCATTGACGTTTCTTAGTCTCTTTTTTTTTTTTCTTGTTGTTTTCTTTCTTTTCTTGGGGAATGTTTTTCTTTAATACTTGCATTTATTTACTCAACAAATCTGAGAAGAGGGTGGAGTGGGAAAACCAGAACTTACTCAAAATGTGTACAGTACATATCTCCGGGAAGGCGTAAGTAGAGAGAAAAGTACTGTACAAACTGTAAGCAAATAACAAACTGCTTATGATATGGCAAAGCTTTCTAGACAGTCTTTCTCTAGGTATCTATATTTTCTTCTTCTTCTTCTTTTTTAATTCCCTCTTTTGCCCTCTCTCTTTGCTCTTATCTTTTCTTCCAATTTTTTTTACTAATAATATTGTTCTCCCCAATAATCCATTATTTACTTCCAACCCACCTACTTATTCACCTAATACATGAGCCACTTCATCTAGACAGTCAGCACAACGCTCGCAAATCCATAATTACCCCGTAGTATCAAATCTATGACCAAATGTCCTACAAAGTACAAACAACAATCAATAGTAGAAATATCTAGAGTAAAATATATACAGTATGTCTACAAAATTTCACAAGACAAAATAAAAGTACAGTACATTTTTTTCGATTCCCGAATCACCCAGATTTCGATTGTATAATGAGTATGCCGACTTTCAAGTCGCTGCATCTATGTATGTAGTTCTCTTGAGAATTGGATTGTTTACTCCGTAGTTGCGTGATAGGTAGGCCCCTGCATGCAGATCCACGAGCCGTCCACGGCGCCAAGCTTCGGTATACCTCATCCCGAGATTGTATACGAATGAGGTTCGGGCTCTGTTTCCCGGGGTATTATGGTTCAAATGTAGCTTTCGTCTCCATACTTCGAGGACTGACTATACAGACTGAAAAAGAGCTTCTGATCACCTTGTTTATTCCTCGATATGCTCTCTCATCAATGCTATCCCCTAGGTTTTCACACAGCATACAGAAACACTAAGCCCACGGGCGCAGTGAATAGATTCCTTCATTATCTGGAGAGTGCCTCACACAGCTTCAATTCTTGGATTCACCACCCCTGTGCCTTTGGGAAGAGTGATGTTATCCAAAAACGACTAGCGGGTTTGATATTGAGCAGGACTCACATTTAGAAGCCCCTCCCAAGCACCAACAAGCTAGAAGGGCGAGGGATTAGAGCACTAAATGTACCTTTGGTTGGTTTCACTCATCTACTCAGTGAAAATATGTGAGGAAAAGTTTTGAGGGAAGAGGGCGAGTTGGTTACGGGAGTGGGAAACTTGCTAAGGGTCGCTTGCACATCTTGTTGTTGTCGTACTGATTCTCGTGCTTTTCTCTCACTTGCTTCATACAAACCGTCTCGTAACTCTCACAATTTTCGTGTCTCATTTCCAAAAAGTGCTTTTAACATTAATTGAAGCGATATTATCAGGATTCTTGCGTTGATTTGGTGAAATTTACTCCCCCCGGATGATCCTCGCACTGAAACATTGAGAAGTTGTGACTGATCGCTAACGAGTGTTGATTCTTTAGCATTTGTCGAGAACTTCATGATGTCAGCCTACTTCGAGCCCGAGGAGCTCCGCTTTATCCTCGAACAGCTGGCCAGGGACCCGCATACGGAGGAATTCAGGAGTAAGAGATTCCGTGAGACTTATTCTCCATTCAACCCTGCCCACCATGACCACCGCGGCGGCGGCTACGACGACAAAGGCCGTGAAGTCAGGATGTCGGAGATTTCCGAGACTCCTCGGTCTGCAAGGAAGCCTACTCCCCTTCCAACTATGGCGTCTGGTCAGGAGCCGAGTACCCCGTATCCTGTGGGCGCGGGTGGCGCAGGGAAAAACCGAGCTCTGGCAACCTGCAACGTCGAGCAGATTGGACAGATCGGAATCTGTGAGCGTATAAAACACTGGCGTCGGTCGTCCTGCCACTGGCCTTTTCCCAATGCCCCCGTGGCAGAAGGCGTACGCTATGCGGCCAGCGTCGACCAGCTGGAATTCCTCACGGAGATTGCTACCTCTAACAGCGGCTCTATAAACGGAGATTGGTAAGTCAAATCCGAAGAAGTACCCGTGGGGAAATACTTAACAACGGATGAAAGCATTCATGTGAACGGTGATATCGAAATCCACGGCGCTCGCATTAGCCCCGGTTCTCAGCAGCCTATACTCCACCCTCCTGCAAAAAAGACCAGGGGCGGCAAGGCCCAGAAGCGCAAGAACAAAAACTTCACCTCTGGGCCTCCCCCAAAGAATGGAGAGGAAAAGTCTCTTCCCGGACAATCGGACGAAATCAATCAAGCGATAAATGCCAAGGACTTCTTTTTCAGCAAGAGACGTCGCAGCGCTCGCATCGCAGCTCTCACTAAAGCTAAAAAATGACTGGGCAATTGGCTAGTGAGTACTTTGACAGTCAATCTCAAAAGCTTCCTAGGTCTAATGATGCGGCTAACCTTGTGCAGACACACCGGTATTCACCGACATGACAACCGAGCCTGCGCTCTTCAAGAGGCCGCATATGTTCTTCTTGTGTCTGCTTGGTGTTCTGGTGCTCTGGATTGGTGGCATGGTGACTAATATCTGTTTTCGTTTCTATTTGCTTCTTTTTTTGCGCAGTATGGGCAATCGTTAAACCTTGGGATTGACGGTGTTGGGTGACATAATCAATGCATAGCGATGGTTGGAGTTTGGGATTTTTTCGTTTCTTTATCAAATGGTCGACATGATGCCTCTTTCCTTCTTTTGATTTGCTCATTTGTTTCACATGGGAAAATGGCCATAACAATGACTCGACTACAGCAGACATGTATCTATCTATTTGTTGGCTGGGTGCATCACTCCTATTAAACGAGAAAGGGCGTTCGTTGCTTATGGGTATACCTATTCGCATCATTCCCGGATCAGGACTGACAGCCATACAAACCATACTTACTGCTCTGCAATGAAAACCCTCTTGGCTTGCAGGTAAGACAGATGGGAGTGTGAGTCAGCCCGGGGAGCAGATCCTAGACAGTGCTGGTGGAAATAGGACAACCTGTCTGTGGAGGTTTCGTTCCTGTGGCTGGTGCCTGTGTCTTGTTTCTTTCTCTGTTTTCTATTTTTCTTTTATTTTTTTCTTTTATTTTTGGCCGCAGTAACAGTCACTTTTACCAGTCGGGGTCGTCTGATGATCGTGAAACTAAAACCTTACCCTACAATGAGAAAGACCTTTTCGCGACTCAGGCGACCCCGCACGATTGGTGTGGATGGCAGCGAAACTCGGAGGGAGGGAAGGTTTGTCAATTCGCGCGAGGGTGGACTGGACGGAATAGAATAGGATCGTATGCCGTGATGGAGACTGGAAACTGGGAAGTGGAAGGTAAGCGAGAGGAAGAGAAAGCGAAGCCAAGAGGGACAATCTAAGGGACGTTCCTTCTCCCGTTCAATCGGAGTCCGGCCATGTGACTTGGCGTTCACCCAACGGACCTTCTCCAGGAGGTCATGAGACGCTTTCAAGTTTCAACAGACTATTGATTATACCCCGGAATGCTACCTATCATCGGGATACATACTTTACCCAGACTGCCTAGACGAACGCCCATGAACCAGATTCCGTCTCAACTGAAGACGAAGCCTGATATACTCAGATATCAGCAGCCTAGATACCCTTCAACACCTCAGTGGAAGGACGAGGACTGCAGAAACAAAGATGAGATACCAAACCCCCAAAATAGTCCTTAGAGGACTATTGCTGAAGTCCTAACAAGATCTAGTTTGATAATGCACGACTGCCTTGATTAGGGCCCAACTCCCCACAGACCAAGAAACCACCATCCCCATGGTCCATGCATGCCTGCATGCATACCTGCATGGCACATCAAGATCTTTTCCCTTCATTTCATCCTCCCGTTAATTCAGTGGATCAAGCCATGCACGATGTGCGGCCGCTATCCAAGCTTTTTCAACCACCCACCAGGTCAGCTGGTTCACCGAGCATCCAGTGGATGTCACACCCTCTACCCACCATACGGCTGATCCGGCGAAAATAGCTGCGGCTAGGGAATTCCTGCGGCCGGAGTAAAGAATCGGAAATCATGGCGGGTGGTTGCGGTTCGACGGCATCTTCGGAGATTTTCGTCTTGCCGTGGTCGCACGGATATAGGCAGCCGGTAACCCCAACAGCTAACGGTAGGTACTTTGCAATCTCAGCTGAAGCCTATGCTATGCGGTGTTACTCTTGGGGGCCACGTTCGTCTGTCAGTCAACGACGGGTGTGTTACTGCGTCCCGGACAGCCGACGACATCACGAAGTCGGTGCTAGGCATCTCCATTCAGTGTACTCAACGAGTCGACGACGGATGCACTAGCGGGGTGGTTTGCGATAGGCAGTAGGTAGTTAGATCGACAAAGATATAGTCTCCGAAGAATGCGACGGTCGTGCTAGTAGTAGCCACAGGTATACCATGCTCTGACCCAACTGCCATTCATATGCAGAAACCGGAAACCATGCCCGCGTGTCAGCGCAGAGTATCGCAACTGGGTTCAATTTTAGTTCCCTTTGAAGCCACAAGCACGGACAGACGGGGGGGGGGGGGTGGGTGGACACTGAGACATGTAGATCTCCCATGGATAGACCACGAGACAAGCGAGAAGGACACCATCCAAGCCGCGTCGACGATCATCCATGACTAGCGGTAATTTACTGCCTGAGGTTCCTCTGGACGCCAAGCCCTCTCATGCGGGCCAGCCAAGTCACGTGCCGTCATGCCGGCCTCGCCCAAGTTTCTCCGCCGGAAGCGCCCGTCGTCAAAGATCGATTCTTGGATCGAACGACTTCCATCCCTCCACCCCTCCCTCTTCATCCCCGCGTCCTCTGGTCCAAGCCATCATCATGGCCAAGAAAGGTTTGTGATTTCGCAATTTCCCCCCCCTACCTTGCTCATACCCTGCCTCCGCGATCGATCGTCCACGCCGTGGTTGTGTGAATTGCGTTGCTCATGTAAAAAAGTGCGATTCAAGACTAACATGTCCGATTCTATCCTATAGGCAAATCGCGTACCCTCCCTGTTCGGCTCATCTCGATGGCCATGACGGGCTACTTCCGAACGATGATCAGGCCCCGTACCCACCGCCCCTTGAGCATGCTCAAGTACGACCCCGTCGTCAAGAAGAAGGTGCTGTTCCTGGAAGCCACCAAGGGCGGCCGTAACCGATGAATTACGATCTCTCGACCTTTTTTTCCCTTCCCTGTTTTTCGTTCGATCGGTCGACGATTTGGTGCCTTTGGGGATGCTTTCTTGAAGAATTGCCCTGGCCCGGCTGGTTAGCGGTGGTGCCGAACTGGAATGCAATGGAGAATTGTCAGGTTGGCGGTTTGGTTCCCGAGGGCCCCGGAGTCGATGCTTTCGAATGTTGTTACTCCTGTATATTAGGCGGATCATCGGTATCGGCAGTATCGAGAATGGTGTAAACCTTTCTACGGTTCTTGCAAGCAGATGTATCTATATCGGTTTTGCATTCTGGCGTTTTAAAGCAGTACAATCTGGGTCAATCAACATGTTCGACATATTCTATAATCATAACACCGCTCGTGCGTTAAATCTCAATCTGGAACCGTGGTACACGCCTTCAATGTCAATCAGATTTCGCGGATATTCGGAATACAGGTGGGAAAAATATTGCAGAACTTGGATTCAAGACTCAAGATGATCCGGTCATGTCTCGTGTCGTGGGCTACTTTAGGTTTCTTTGTTAAACCGGGCATTATACCGTTCCCCTATGCGATTTAGCATCGTTCAAGCCACCAACATGGTTACATACCTCGTGCCTTGCGCCCCCGAGAGCCCCGTGTCCATCTACCATTATTCGGGTGAGTACCCTGCGCGGATGGGTATTTGCTGCTGCCCGAGGCCAAGCTCGCAGGGCTCGCTTTGCGCTCCGGATATTCGGAGGAGCCTTTTCTCTGTGTCCGGGTCGCAGATGAAGCCGCGGAAGCAGTTGTCTTTCGAATGTTACTCCGGGAGGGACCCGGGCCATCAAGGTCGCTGGTTTCCTCGATGCGGGAAGATTGCTGGCGAACCGTCTTTTCTTCCTTGCTTGTATAAGAAAGCTGTCGAGTGCGACTGTAGGTTCGTTGATTTGTTCGAATCATCTTTTTCTCGCGTGGCTTCGTTCTTTCAAGGACCCAGTTTTCATCGAATGCCGGATGTTGGCGCTTTTCCTCATCTGCACCTGAATCTTGTGATTGGAACTTAACTGTCTTTTGCTTCGCTGGTAGATTTTCTATAGGAATCTCCTCTCCTATCGGCTCTGTCTGGACCACAGATGGCGCATCTCTGCTTGTCTGAGGTGGTGTTTCCGTCGTTTGCTCAACCAGTTGGGAATCGACAACTTGCGAAGCTATCACTCGGGTTTCACCAGCTTTATCTGCCGTTTCCGGAGCTGCTAAAGTTTTGGATTCGGTGGGCATCATACCGGACATGATAGCAAAATCGACAAAGCTTTCTGCAGAGCCTGAGCAAGGAGTTGGAGAAATCTCTTGCCGGAAGTTCGAAAATGGGATAATACCAGCGGATGACTGCGAACCAGGGATTCCTATGTTTCGACTCAATGCGGGTTGGGAGCTTCCAACAGCCAAGCCTTCTTCATTTGAAGAAGGGAACAACCTCCGCTGGATGCTTTCGGTCCGATAAATGAATTCTGTTGTCTGAAGAGCCCCTTGGCCTGGAGTTTGGCAGTCTCCTTGGGACACTTGAGCCAAAGGAGTTCCAACAGGAGCATCGGAGGTGGGTTTGACCTGAGAGCCTGAATCCATAGGTTGACAATCAGTGGACTTCTTCAGGGTTCCGAGTTGCAATAAATCTTCCAATCGGGACCAGGCATTCGAAATTGACTCCTGTGATGAGGTTGAACGCATCTGGTCCAGTGCTTCCTTGACATTCTTCATCCGGCTTTCTGCACCCTGGACCCTCCAAAGCAAGGCATGTATCTCGGATTTGGCCTTAGATTTTCCAGATTCTAGTCGCTTTTTGGCGGAATTTGCTGCTGATAGCTCACTTGCCAATGACTTACAATATTCATCTTTTCTCAAAATTTCGGTTCGGAGTGATTCAAGCTTTGCCTCGAGTTCGAGTGTCGCTTTTTGAGACTCGTTAGTCAATGTATAGAGCTCGGCATCGGAAATGACGAGCTTTTCTTTCTCTCTGTTTAGTTCTTGCTGCAATATTCCCACTTGTTCTCCATTGGCAACTTCTATCTCATGGAGTCTCCTGATCTCTTCCTCTTTCTCTGCCAACTTCACTTGAGAGTCGTTCCTCGCTGTAAAGAGCTCGGCATCAGAACTGGCGAGCTTCTCTTTCTCTCTGATCAGTTCTTGCTGCAGACTTTCCAATTGCTCTCCATTAGCAACTTCTACCTCGTGGAGTTTCCTGATTTCCTCCTCTTTCTCTGCCAACTTCGCAGTATTCTCAGCATGTAAGCTCTCAAGGGTTTGTATTTTGCCTTCTTTATCCGAAAGCTACTAAATTCAGCATGATTCGTTACAACAAATCAGGTACCCTACCGCAATCTCAATTTCCGCCTGTTTCTGTTGGAACAAATTTTCTTTTTCAGCCTATACATCGTTAGCTTATGCTTTGGAAATCAAATATGCCTTCATACAATCTCTTGATGGGAGTTGACCAGCTGTTCCTGCAGCTTATTGATTTCTTTTTCAATCTCAGTCTTCTCTCGCAAGACCCCGTGAAGCTGCTGCTCGAATCTCTTTCTGTGTTCATCTCGAGCAACAATGCTCGCCCTATTCAGCTCCTCGCGGACATTGACCTCAGTAGTCTTCACATTATCTTCGAGCTTGATAATTTGAGTCTTTAATTGCTTTACGCGGGCTTCAGTCTCCTGAATCTTGCTCGTTGCTTCAAGTAGGGCATTGTTTGTCTCCTCATTGTGACATTCTTTATCCTTGAGAGCTTCTCCTGCGATCTTGAGTTCTGCGACTAGTTTCTGCACTTGGAGCTCCAATTCAATCTTTTCTTTTGCATGCATGCAGGGCTCCACTGGAACGAGCTCAACCTTGTCTGGTATCTTGATTTCTGAAATGCTCTTGCCAAGATGCTCTATTTGACGTGTGATATCATGCCCTTTACCATCCATTATTTTCATAGACGAATTTAGGTTGTCAATGGTCGGGATGATAACCCCAAGGCTTTTCTGCAAGACACCACAGCACTTCTCGTTCTCAGAAAGCTTTTGAAGTATACTCGAGCCAGTGTTCATACTATCTGCCAAATATCGAAGCTGCTCTTTCAGCTGTACCGCTAGGTTGTTATTAGCTTCAGAACCCCCGTGCAATTCGCTGGCGATATTAATTCCGACTGCATCAATTCTGCTAGAGTGGTAAGTAAATGATATTAGATGAGTAGCTCGCAACTCACCTCACTGTGAATTCTTTGATAACTTCTTCTACTCGCCGTACATCAATAATCCCGGCGGAATGACTCTCATTAAGCTGCTTGAGAGAGACTAGACACTCGTCGAGAGCATTACCAAAAATTGGAAATTTAATGGACTCCAGCTGCGAGCCAATAATCTGGAACTTTGAAACCAGAGTCGTCATAATCGCAACCTGGTTGGACACCACCAAACCAAGCTTTTTGCTCTGAACGGATGTTTGCTGTCGAATGTATGACTCCAAAGCAGATGATCGCTTTCTCTCATGGGTCAGTTGATCTTGGAAGAGCTTCACTCTGACCTCAGTATCTGTCAAGCTTTGTTTGAGCAGTTCTGTAGTGTGCACCGTTTCCGAGAGACGGCTGCGCCTCTCGTCAAGAAGGTTGGATACTTGTGAGATATGTTCTTTAGCACCGACAAGGCTGGCTTCTATCTCTTTTTTCTCCTTGTCAAGATGTGTTCTTGACACCTTGAGTTGGATTGCTTCTCCACGAAGAACTTTGTAATCGGCTCCGAACTCATTGAGAAAGCCTCGGAAGTTGGTAAGCTTCGTTTTCCAGGTTTCCATCCGTAGCATATGGGACTTCAAATCGGCTTCTCGCCTTTGCAGATGGGTCTGGCAAGCCCCCAAATCTTCCCTCAGGCATTTGTTCTCCTCTGTCAATTCCATGACGTGGATCTGCATCTGCTCTTTGACTTTGGACGCGGCTATATCACCTTCCTCGCGCATCTTAACCTTGTTGATGAGGAGTTGAAACAGATGCTCTTCTGAAAGTTGAGAATGTCCTTTCAATGCATTGTCTTTTAAGGAGACTTTTTTTCCATTGGACCGTCGGCGCTTGGCCATCCGACCCTCGTTTATCAAGGACGCTGGAGGATGCTGGGCAGAGGAGTCGTCTTCCATGGCTGGTTCATCGTAGTCGACAGCCACAACAGAGCGTGATCTCTTTGAACCTCTACCTGAAGATCTCGGAGGATTTGTACTTCTGTCACGGACTTGGTCTGGTCAGTCTTGTTCTTTGAGTGAAGAGCCTGCCGGCCTGCTGTAGCGAAAGCAGACCAAAGCACATTGTATCTGAAACCGAAAGAAACGTGAGCAAGCATACCTTGCTCTCTATCCTCAATCTCCGTGATCTGCGAGGTAGCTAAAGATCGCGAGCGATTACGTCCCGCACTTTGAGCACGGGCTGATGGGGTTTGACGAGTATCAACACCATGCGTGACAGAGCGGCTCTCGTCATCATCTAGTGGCACCTGCACATTTCGTAGTTGTTCTTCTGGCGGCTCTATAACACTTTGCTGGCTCACGCCGTGCTGGAGGTCACTTGCTTGAGGGACGCGTTGCCTGGGACAATCAGCACCATCTCCCAAACATCAACCATGCAGTAATACCTCGATCTCCCCTTCCATTCATGGCCACCCTCAACGCCTATAGGCTGCCGTGTCTCGTTACCGTTACCGTTAACGGGGGGCCCAGACGAGTGCGTTCTGGAGTCTTTCGATACTCGTCTAGCGGATGACTGAATGGAAAACTGTTTCCCCTGCCGCAAAGGCCTCGCAAACGAGAAAGCAGAGACATCCACTCCAGAGCTCTGGGGACGTTCCACAAGAAGAGGAGATGCGGCCTTTGGTCGGCTTTCCCAGTTGGTGTCAGTAGGCCTGTAAGTGACTGCGTCTAGGTTGGGAGAGGTAGGAGTGTTGGTGTTCGCCATCTGCACGAGTAAGAGCTCGTCTTCCTCGTCTATGTTTGAATCACTGCGGATGTCGTGCTCTGAGAGTGCGTCACTTGGTATCTGAGAAGCTATCTGGGCCTCTGGGTCTTCCATAATGGAGACGGTGCTGAGATCTAAATGATATCTTGACACCAGAGAGAGGTCTCGTCCTTCCACTCAAGTTGACAGTCGGACGACAGAAAGTGACGAATGGGTGCAACCGGAGATAAATAGGTTGATAGAAGAAGGTAAAAACAATGAAATAGCGGAGCGCAACAGAGAAAGCAATCAAGGAAGTGAGTCCCGTGATAGTCCCGACCATCAAAAGGGAAGGAGCACCTTAAGGCCTGGGATTGAAGGCAGCCGCAACTCCTACTGAATACTTATCACAACAAGAACGCTTCACTAGTGATGATCTGTTTATCACTATTTGATCACAAGCAAATTATTGAATTACCAAAGAGACCCAACAACCCAAAAAATCCCATATCTTCATAAAGCAGACGATCTTCTCATCCCACACCAACCTACCATCACTCTCAAGCCTCCCTGCCCTCAGCAGTACCATCCGGGATACCGCCAGCAACATCATCAGCCGCCTTGTGATGGCCAGAGCTTTCTTCACCCTCATCTGCAGTTGCAGCAGCACGGCTATCGTCACCCGTCAGTCTCATATACCATTCACAGCCCCTCGCCTCCAACTTTTCACTTCCATATCACTATGAACGCCCTCCAACTCTCGCCGCTCACAAAACCTCATCAGCCCTCAATCCACAGATCAATACATTCTCACTTCCGACCAAACGCAAACATAGACCCCCAAGTCCTCGGCTTCCCGCCCGCAGAAGCCTCAATCTCCGTCACCACTGCATTCTTCTCCAAATCATTGTCTTCGGTATTGTTCTTGATCCTTTCATTCGTGGCCGTCCTCTTCAGAATCGGATTCAGACTCGACTGCGACGGCGGCAGTCGTAGCTGCGACCTCGAGAATTTCGGCGTCAGGGGCGTCTTAACGGCGTCAACGACGTGTCGCGCAGATCGACGCAGGGTTTCTCGCATAGCCCATTGGCGGCGCTTAGCGATGAAGAAGAGGGCTGCGGAGGAAACTGCGCGGAATGGTCAGTTGTTTTAATTCTTATTCTTGGCATGGTAACTAATGATATTGAAAGGACAAGGGTCGGCGGGACATACTTCCAATGACGACAACAACGCCTACTATCGTGCAGAGGATAATCATTCCTGTTGACGTTACTCCCACGCCGTCGTCAGAGGGTCCTTCTGCTCCGGCTCGGTTCTGGCTCTCGACATCATTGCCAATATCGTGGGCCGTGGAGTATGCGACAAGGAAACTCATTGCAAGGCAACAATGGAAGAATGCAGATGCTAGTGACGGCATTGCGTATTTTCGTCGGTATTGTAGGACAGGAAAATAGGTAATATATTGAGTCAAAATAACGTGCGCAAAGGTAAGTGCTCACTCAACACGATGAGGCCAGTGCGACAATGCCAACGATATTCGGCCGAGCAACTGATATATATCGTATCCCGACCAGCGAGGAAAATGTGAACAAGATCAGACAACGAACAAGGGCCTAAAGCAACAAAACACAGACAGCAGTTCAGCTTTAACCACCCCTCGTTACTCCCAGAAAAGACCGCACAACCGCTATATAACCTCCTCACCAACACACCACCAGGAAACACAAGGCATCAATTGGGAAACCGAACTGCAAGCCAACCGCCGTAACAGGTCCAAGCACACCAATCCTCAACTCCCAACGTACAGTCCGTACCATCCTGCATCACGAACTGGGCGGAGCGGGCATGGTGACAGGATTCGAAGATGCCTGCAGAGCAGCGAATCATCCCTACTAGATCGCGGTGACGGTGTGATGTAGGCGCCGGTGCCTGTGATTCCCGCCTTGGCTGGTGAACGGCAAATGGCGTCTCAACCAATGATAGTCCGCAATGGACCGCCGACGGTATTGAGTCTCTCGGGGGTTTCTTCTGTGTTTCAGGTTGAGTGACAGGCGGGTGCAGAACTTGGCTGCAAGGCTGAGTCGTGGGTGCTGGCGAATCATGGGTGCAGTCCTTTTCGTCTGCGTTTCTTCACGATCAAATTGGGCCTGGGGAAAGAGCACAGCCTAGTCTTGGCATCAACCAGGGCATGTTTATCTCAACTCAAACACTAGATACACCAGGGGGTGAACTCTAAAGTCAAGGATTGCATGCACTGCGTGAAGCTCCCTGAATAAGTTGCTCATGAAACCATGATTGATCATTTAATTCTAGACACTTATACATGACCAAAAACTATACAGAGAAGCGCCATGCACACGGCTATGTACAGGAAGAAGAACTAATAATTCTCTGGCAAGTCACCAAAACTAGGGACATCATCCCCACACTTAAAATCGGGCGCGTATGCCTTCTTAGGCATAAACCCGTTCTTCCAAGCGGTTTTATAACTCCACTGCGCGGCCGTCTCTGTATGCCACGTCCAGTAGAACCAGCCCTGCGCTGTTCCGAAGGCGGACATTTGGGCTTCGGCATACGTCTGCAGCCATTTCTTGTAGTCATCCGAATAGTCGGCGATGTCGGCATTGGCGTTGGTGCAATCGCACGAAGGGCCGTCGTCGGCCGTGGGACAATAGGCGGTCGAGTCTGTGGTGGAGAAGGTGCCTTCCCAGCGAGTACCGCGGCCGACATTGTTGAGATACTTCGTGCAGTCGGTGTCGGCTTGAGACCACTCACCACAGATGGTCGGTCCCCAGCTGTTCAGACGTTAGTTGCTGTGCGTTGGTTGGTTTAGGTTGGGGTGATCGAACACTTACCCTGCGTCTGTGGTGTTGATCTCCTGGATCATGTGGTACCAATCGTTGCAAATGAGGTTGATTCTGTCTGTATGTTTCAAGACGGTCTGGCCGGTGTTAAAGATCGTGTATTGATGGGTGTCCAGGAACATGTTATCGGGACGCGTTTTCAGCATCTTCTTCCATTTACTCAGATTCAGGAAACCATCGTGGACAACAACAAAGGCATCGATGCCATTGTTTTGCACCAATTTGGTGGCGTCGGTCGTCCAGTTAAGCACGTCTTCCACCGGCAGTGAGAGCATGAGGGGCTCATTCACCAGGCCATAGATGGTGACGATGTTTTTGTATCGATCCTGGGCAAAGAATTGAGAGATCTTGTCGTGAAACTCAAGAGACCGTTTCCGATTGACATCGCCGTCAGTTCCGTTTAACCAATTGATCGTCCCCTCACGGCCACTATGATTCCATCCGTTCTGACTCCCAGGGATCCCGTGTGGATCGAGATTAACCCGTAGTCCATACTTTCGACAGTATTCGATAGCCCGCAGTAAATATCTCCACGAAATCTTCGCCACGTAGGGGTCGCCGTCGTAGGTTTCAACCGCCCAGTAGGAGAACTGAATTCGAACGTGGTCCAGTCCCGCATCTTTGATGTCCGCAAAATCCTGTTCCGTGATGAATTTGGCATAATGTCGCTCGATCTTCTTGGGCGCTGAGTCTCCGAGTCGTTTAGTAAGAGTGTATTCGTCGATGATACCGTCTCTCGATGAATATTTGTCGAAAAATGACGGAACGATGAACGGTTCGATCGACAGCCAGCCACCGACGTTTACGCCACGGATCGGCTGCGAGCCATAAGGGAATCGTTTATTCAGAGGAGGAACGTGCTCGTTTGCCCTTGCCGAGTCGTCCCAGGAAGAATTTAGTCCCATGATAGGAAGGCCGCCCACGGTTTCATTTGTGAATGTCACGTTGAAGTCAGTCGTGTCGTACCAAGTCCAGGGATCGAGCACTGTGTCCCGGGCATATTCCTAAGTCACACGGTTAGCTCTAGTAGAATGGTCCACTAAAGACAAGGTTCAGACACACAGGAATACTGTCATGGCTCTTGCCATTTAGTTCGGTATTAGCAGGCTTATCATCATCGTCGTCTTCGTTGTCGCCCCCATCAGCCGAGTCGGACGAATCTTTGTTCTTTTTCGACATTACCACCGCAACGGGAATGACAATCGCACATATGATGATTAGCAGAGCAATGGCAATCCATATCCATTTCTTCCGTTTCTTCGAGGTCTGGCCATCACCGGAGCCACCCATACTATCACCCCAATCTCCCTCCTTCTGCCATGTACTTTCCGTTGGGGGGCCGCCGCCGCCGCCGCCACGATGTCGAACGTTCATGTCGGGATTTCGACCCTCTTCCAAGTATGCGCCGGACACGATTCGACCTTTCGACTGCCCTCTGGGCGTATCGTCCGGGAACGGTTCCAGCATCTGGGATTCCCCTTCCACCACGGGGCGCTTGCGTGGCCGTTTCCTCTCCGCTCGAGAGTCGCCCGTCGTGCGAGATCGATCCTCTCGTTCTTCGTCATCGTACTGTGAGCTTAGCTTGGCCAGTGCATCAGCACTCAACAGATGAGACGCACTACTAGTCGACTCAGTACTCTCGTGCTTCGATGCCGCGGCACGCCTCCTTTCCCTGCGACGCCTCCGCTCTGCATCGCTCTCTCCAGCGCGGTCCCGGTCTCCCCTACCCCTGTCTCGGTCGCGAGTCCTCCGCGGCGACGCAAGTGGCGATGCGTTCGATTGGGACCTCTCCCTGCGCCTGCTCTCTCCACGCGATCGTCTCAGAGGCACCCCAGGGTCCTCCGGGGCCATGTCATATTCGTTTACGTCGTCGGCATCTTGATCGTAATAGCTGCGGGGTTCGTAATCTCGTGAGTCGCCTCGTCTTGGGCGATATCCGTCCCGTCGGTACCGGCGCTCGCGAGGGTCGTAATCAAAGTCGTCGTCATAATCGTCTTCCCGATATCGTCGGCGCGTGTGGTCGGAGCCCGGCTCGCGGCCGCGAATGCGGTCTCGACTGCGGGAGTGGCTCGGCATACACTCTTATTTCGATCGGAATGTGTCAGGGATATGGTGCTTTATTGGGGGGTTGCGATGAGTGGAATGTTGGCCCCGCGTGTTTGGTTAGAAGCAAGTTTCGGGAAATTGGTCGCGTTCCAAGATGCCGTAAATCGGAAAGAACCAGGTTAATTTTCCTAGTGGCGCTCACGGCGTGAAAATCACATAGAAGAAGCGCATTGGAAGGAATTGCTGAAGAGACATATGGCGCGAAAAGAGTTGCAGGCTCCAGCTTTAAATGTTCCCCCGCTAGGGAGCAGTCCGGCCTGTTATACTCAAAACAGTAAACAAACCAATACCTAACTAATCCGAGCTTCCAAGGAACTCGCGTCGGTAGGCTAGGAATTCACCTGCAGGTGGACCACAACTCTGCAACACCGGTCGCTCTTGAATCAACCGTTTAATTAAAAGCCTGCTGTGAATCATGCACAATGGCTGCTAATCCCATTTCTTGTTCATTGCAGTTGGTTGGGTTCTATTTCGATCGCGAGGGATTCTGGATCCGACGATCCCCAAGCCAGTCCCTAGCGGTCGGTGGAGCAGGAGAAGGGAAGATGGGGACAGTTGCGCCGCAACAAAGGCGGTGAATGGAGGAAGTCTAAAGTCTGAGACAAGACAGACTGGTCGATGCCAACATCTTGGCCTCTCCTCTCTCCTTTCAGCTGCCAATGTCGTACTTCTGTTGCCTGTATATCTGGGCGAGAGGGAAGTTGTTACGAGATGAAAAAAGAAATCACTAAGAAGCGAGTGGTGACTTCCCGCACCCAACCCAAGTCATGTGTCATGGATAACCCTGCAGCTTCATTCCAAAGTCTGTCTATCTTTTCACACTAAGTATGTATGCTCGGGGGGAGTATGGACAGAATATTCGTTAGATACAGATAACAACATGGAATAGTTGAGTAGATGAAAAAGGAAAATAACAGGTGATAAGGAGAAAATGAAAAAAAGTCTATCCAGCCCTTCACGTATATCTTCATCCATGAAGTTTTGCATAAACCACTTCCAGGCAATGACTATCAAGAGGGTATGTAAACGCCACAGAACAGACGGAAGAAAAGCTAGGAAAAGGAGATAAGAAAAAGAAGTAAGTAAAATACATAACCATAATGAGCAATGAGATGCATGTAGAAGGGAGGGTTGCTGAATGGATAAATGATGATTATGAAAACATGTCATGTATGTCACTGCCGTCTGTACAACTCCGCAATCAACCTATCCCCAAACCCATAAGATGTAAAGGAGAGAAGGGGAGGGGAGGGGGGGGGGGGGGGGGAGAAAGAGAAGAAAGCGTGTGGAATGGTAATCTTTTCTTGGCCAAATTTCATGAAGACAGCCGATATTAGAAATTTCTTTTGTCGCAGGCTGTGACTGCTTAGGTAGAATAACGGAGAACGACACATCAAGAAGTGTCAAGGCTCTGCATTTTCGTTCTTATGGCGAAGAAAGGAACCCCGTGGTGTCGCAGAAGGCCATATTAGCCGCAAGCAAACTCGAAACGACCACGTAATATCATTGCTGGTTATTTCTTTCGAGTGTGTCGCGAATTTCGTCTGAACAATGCCACGGGGAAAGCATGATATCATCTATGAATCGTTCGTTTGCCTTGACCGGAAACTGCGACCTTTATAAGATACTCGGCGCTCTCAGGTGGTATAGGCCATGCAAAACGGACCAGCCGATAAGCCCCAACATAGGTATCAATAAATGCTCAACGAGCAAACAAGAAACTTTCGATGCGCCAGCCACTGCTCGGGTACGCCTCAGATAGTCCGTAATGGAGAAAGGCGCCGCAGTGCTGCTTTCCGACGACTCGGCTGCGCGGTGTCATTATGAGCCGATGATTTGTCGGGCACCTTCTTTGCCCAGAACACCCGGCTCTTGTGGTTTGGGACTCCTGTCTCGACCCTTTTTCCGACTCAAGAAGGCAAGCATGCCACTGTTGGAGGACTTTCCTTTCGGATTGTTCGTATCGTAGCCTTCCGCCGGAAGCGTGGTACTATGATCCGCCAGCTCGGTCCAGCTACCAGCTTCCTCTAGGACCATCTGCACTCCGCCACCTTTGCTGGTCTTGCGCGTTGCTCCACGAGGGCGGTTGGATTGCGGTAGGGGACGGTGGAAAGAAGGAGCAGGAGGTGGTGGGGGTTGCGCTGGCTGTAGAGACAGAGGAATATTGCTATTGGGCGCTGAGCTAGGTGCTGAAGTAGGCGCCGAAGTAGGCGCCGACGTTGGGTCTTGAGGTTCTGGGGTCCCTCCGTGGGGAGAGGGCGTATCTGGCTGGGTCAGGCGGCCTACCGAGCCCTCGCTGCGTTGAGGGGGAGGCGAGTTCCTCGAATCATGTTGAGAATATTGTCGTGAATGAGTAGAGCCAGCAGGGAGAACGTCTTCCGGGTTCCTTGAACAGATGTCAGTGAATGATAGGTAAAAGGTCACGGGTCTATCCTTACGTTGTAGATGCGATCGCATCGGCGGCATTTCTACGGTCGGGTCAGTAAGCTCGACTCTAATATTTGCCACACAAAAATAGCCAACGTACCCTTTAAAAGTCACTACTGTATAATCGAACGGCTCAAACATCGTCTCGATGAGACGATGAAGTTCATCCTCCCGAATCTCCTTGGCCGTCGCATCGTCTCGCAACTCAGCTCTCGGTTTCTGTCGGCGAGCTCTAGCTTCAAGCGGCGCCTCTTCCAACAGCAGCTCCTCCAGATCATATGTAGCGTCGAAATTGGTCTTGTCGCTAGAGGGTGTGAATACGGGAGGGATTTCTTTCCGCTCAAGAGCGACGAAATCAAGCTCGGCAAAGAAGGGATGCGAGGTAAACGATTCGAAACTGATTGCGCCGATGCGCTTACTCCGGTCCTTCTCCATAAAGGCAGCCATTGCACGCAGACATGGAACCGAGACGGCAGGGTTAGTGACGTAGTATTTTGGTGACGCTTTCTTGATGTTTTCGCTCAGCGTGTCCTGGCTGCGACCTTCAAACGGCCGCTATACATTGTGTTAGCTTCTGTTCCATCGAGGACCATGCTGCTGTCAGTTACAAACCTTGTTGTAGATGCACTCGTAGAAAGTAACACCGAGCGACCACCAATCGACTTCGCAATAGTATCCTCCTCCTTCGTAGACTTCGGGGGCGAGGTACGCCAACGTTCCCGATTTACTCGTGAGAGGCTTGCCGGGTCGGAAGTCCGAGGCAACGTTCTGCACACAATCAGCGGTCGGTCGATTCGAAGAAAAGGTAGGTGTCAGGGCGTACAAAATCGGCCAAATGGACATGTCCCTCCGAATCCAACAAGACGTTATCCGGCTTTACATCCCGATGAATGATACCTTGGGAGTGGATATATCGCAGAGCACAACCCAGCTCCGCCACCCAAAATCGCACGGCTTCCTCCGTGAAGCATTTTCTAGAGATGTGAAATCGCAAATCACCACCGTTCATTAAATCCACCACAATGTAACTTTTCAAAGGATCAGCATCGGGCGCTAGAGGGGGTAGGATGGAGATATGTGGAGAATTGCTGCAGGACGCACATATACTCTATATCTTGAAAACTGTATCTTAAGTTGCAAAGAAAGGCATGATTGAGGTGTTCGAGCATTCGTCGTTCACGAATTATATTTCGCACGCTTTCCGATCGAACCACTAAAGAAAAGAGAAAAAAGAACTTGTTAGTTTCACCCGCCTGGACCAGGCTCGAAAGAATCTTATGGGACGAAAGTCGAACCTTCTTCTTTCCGGATATATTTGAGGGCAAATGTTAGCCCGGTATCCTTCTTCTCGACGATGCGAACTTTGCCAAACGCTCCTTTTCCTACTACTCGTAGCAATCGGAACTGGTTCAGGTTCACTACACACTCAATTGTCAGCGCAATCCATTTTGGCGACCGAGCTGCCAACGCTTCTGGATTCCATCGCCGGCACCCGGTCGCAGTCCAACCGTCATTGCGGTACGTACCCTCATCGGAGGAGCACACCGGTTTCCCCTGCGTATTCCCCATTGAGAAGGATGTGCGACAGCGAAGAAATTAGAAACACGTTTCAAAACGTCACTTCCGACCACATGCCAGTGAAACTAGCACAAGAATCCCCCGAGACAAAAGCGACCAGGCCTGGTGTATTCGGGTATCTGCGCAGAACGGAGAATAGGAGCGTGCGGGAGGGAAGAAAAGAGAGAGGTAGTAGAAAGAGCGATTCCACGGGACGAAGGCGAGGTGGGATCAACAGGGGCGAGATCGAGTGGGTTTATAGGAGAGATGGAGAGTCCGGCACATCCAGTCCTAAACAGAGGGAGAGACAATCGGGTTAGCCTGCAAACAAAGGATCGAAAGGGTGTGAGGCTGCCGGCCAAATGGTGATAAGACGGGAACGTGGGCGGAGGGGTTCATTTTTCCGAATGACCAGGAAGACCGAGACCCTCCAGGGGGAGGAGGGGAGATGGCAAGGCGCAGGTAAAACATACCCCAATGCAATGCAATGGCTTAAGCGACAAATGAGTCTGTCTTGAACCTGAAAGTTCAAGATTTTTTGGGCGTCAAGACAACGGAAGGGTGGCAATTTGGAGGGAAAGAGAAAAGGGTAAGAAGAGAAGGCAGAAGAGGAGGAGAGAGAAAGACGGGGAGGGCGAAGAAGAGGCGTTTTGGGTTGGTTCCGAGGAGGTGAGGAAAGGAAAGGAAGGAAAGGAACCCCTAAACCGGAGGCTTTAGTTGGTCGGTTTCTGTCAGAAAAGGCGGGCCCTTTGCGACTAGCAAGTTCAAGCTCATGCGCAAGTCTTTTTCTTCTTTTCTTTTTTGTTTTATTTTTACTGCCAGATTTCCCGGAATTCGGATTCTGTCTGGCTTTTCTTTTTTATTTTATGTATTTGATTTGATTGATTTATTATTTTATCTTTTTGGACTAAGGGTTGGGATGGAGTTCGGTTCGCCGCTGCTTTGTTGACTTGGCCCTCTCGCCTTCTCGTCGTTCTTTGTCTAGTTCTTACATTCTTTTCAATCCCTCGTGCTGCAATAGCGAAGACGACGCGCAAGACAGGGTAACCAAGAGGAGAATGGAGAAGCCAAGCTGCAATGAGGAGAGAGGCACTCACGAAGCGACCGGGAATACGAGCATGAATCAATGAACCAGGTGATAGGAACTGGATCGTACTCAGGAGTCAGGACGGTCGACTCCGTACAGCCTTTAGCTTAACTTATGGGAATTGAAAAAGAGAAAAAAAGGGAGGACCGACTACGTCCGAAGTACTCCGTACAGGTTGATCGCCAGATACCGAGCATCCTTCAGGACGTGAAGGAAGAGTTCTATTTGGATCTCTCTCATCCTACGATCCAAAGACATGATTGATTAACCTGACACTGGGTTTACAATCCGGATCAGGTCGCTGATCGCGGCGGAGAAAAGGCACCATAATTGACGGGGATTAAGGACCAGGGTGTGAACGCTAAGAAACCAAAAGGGAAAGAAAAAAAGAAAAAACACGAATCGGGGGGTTATTCAGCCCGTCGGCCAGGAGAAATCAGAATTGTCGCTTGGGCCCACGAGGGAAACACGCCGGCGCAGGAGGTGGGAAAGGCGCAAGGAGGGATGGACAGCCGGTGGAGAGGCCGGTGGAGAGGCCGATGGGGGGAACAGACGAACTACTAACCATTTAGCCCGGGCGATGGAGAACCGGGAGACAGTATGACTATCTATAGAGTATAGAGAGCCATGCATCTCATGTACTACGTACCTAGTCACCCTACACCGTACGGGCGGAGGGGGCCAATTTATTCAGGAGAATGTGTCATCTACCTTCGTTGTCGGTAGAGTACATATACAGAAAGTGCACTACTGCATCGAATGTGTGTCCAGATGGCGCCATGCAGCAAGATTGGGCGTAGTAAGGGGCCCGAGAATCCTGCATCTTACATCATGCCCAGTCAGATGGTGGGCGGCCCCCGTCTGGAAGATGCATCGAACCGGGATTCTAGAAGATCCAGAAGACCGCCCGAAAAGTCAAATAAAAAAAAAGCAAAAAGGAAAATCCAGGCTGAAACAAACCAGGGCGTCCACACAAAGGGGGGAGGAGGAAAAGAAAATAGCGGTGACCAGGGGGTGAGGATAAGGACCAGGATGCTGCACCTGGTTGTGGTTTATTATTATTGTTCCGGTGGAAGATCGATGCTGCCTGGGATATCTTCATCCTGCCTAAAAGGGAAGCGAATTCAGGAGTCCCTTCAGAGTTCCGAGAAATCAAAGGGCAACACGAAGCAGGCAATTAGTTAGTTGGTCTGTGGGCGCAAAGCGGAAACGCCCATAGGATCATCGCTATTAAGACCATCTGGACTTGCGGGAGTCTCTCGCCTGCCAAGCATCCTGTCGGAGGAGCAGCCTTGTTCGTCCTGTGCTGTCCCCAGCGGTGCGCTGGCGCGTAGGACGGGAACCCGCTTGTCGGGGCCTCTAACCTGGGATTCAAATAGATAAATGGGATCAGCACCGTTGGCGTCGAAAAAAATTGGATGCGATAGGATACGGATCCACTCGTCGATGGATGGAAGTGGAGAGACCCGCCAATCCTAATGCGGCCGATCCTAGACCAGGACGCTAGGGATGGCAGACGTGGTGACAGGAACAGATACGGAGTAGTTATAGGGAGGAAGTTGACTGTTGACTGTTGACTGTTGACTGTTTCAGTGTTTAGATGCGGTCATCGACGGTCGTGCCATTAGTCAAGATGTAGAAACGTGGGTAACTTAAGTGATGGATGGAAATGTGGTGAACCATAATGGTGATCATAATAGCAATAAGAATAATGAATATGGAGTCCACCTCTCTGGATGAAGTTTCCGGATAGGAGAAAGCAGAAGTGGATCGGATCGGGGGACATACTGGATGCTGAAGAATCGTTGTTCAGTCCGGGAATCGAAAAGTGGGAGACGACGAGGGCAGGTCATCCATCATGTGACTGGCCCTGCATTGTTTGTCCGAATTGCTCGTTGAATGCCTAGAAATGGGATCGCTTGATGTCTCACCCGAGGTCATCTACTGCACACATGTACTTCGCTACCTATCTACACGAATACATTAGCAATTTAGCTACACGAACGCCTCCAGTTCCCTGTTCAAGAAAACTGGAGCCATAGCCAACAGGGAGACCATCTATATGGAACTTCATGGATCCTCCCACGTCTATCGCCCGTCCATCCCGACACATTCACTGAATCACTGGGCCAATGTTTCTCCGTCTGATTCTATTTGACTGCAGAGTACCGAGTGGGCAAAAGGCGCGCCAAGCGGCTACTGCAGCTTGTATACGCACTGCAACGTGAACCACCGCTTACCACTGCGATAGAACCTACAACGCAAGGGTCTCCAGGGGCCATAGTTAAAGGGGGACAAAAAGAAGTCGTCCGATCCGCCCGATCCTCGTCAACTTGGAAACCCATCTATCTGTCACCCAGTCACCACTACGGAGTACTCCGTACTATGAACCATGCTATGGTGCTACGACGGTACTGCTCAACGCTAGATAAACAAAGTGGAGCCCGGAAAGCAGATGACAACCCCAGAAGCGAAAACACGAAGCTGAAACATGAAACACAGAGCGAACAGACATCCCGCAATGTGCAACTAATGAGAATCAGCATGGGTGATCTGCAGGCTGTTGGTGGGAGCAGGGATGGCCGACTAGTTTACTCGCTAACCTCTACGGAGTAGGTACTTCTTTTCCTCCCTCCTATGAGGGAAACCTGCCATGTAATTCCGGGGAGCGAGGAAGTGGTCCTCAATAGATCGCGGCGGACACGAATCGAAAGTACGGCCTCTCACGGCGAAGCCGACCCCGTTTTCTTTGTCATGAAGGCCAAGATGCAACTGGTGGCTATTGACCAGCGACTCAATAGAACCAGGCAATCAATCGGATCCATGGATCTTCTCCCCCTCCAGCCAGTAAACCAAGAGGAAACCGACGGTCGCTCAAAAACGTGGCGGCCACGAGATTCAGCCACGACAAAGAAAACGCAAGGGTCGCAGCGGCCAATTTTGACTGGTCCGAAACGTGTCTCACGAGGCCATGAGGAGTTGACAGGTCAGTAAATGGGCGCTGGGTCAGTGGACAGGTCAGGGACTGGGGACCCCTGCTGGGGCAACAAACAAATTGGACTCTGGACTCTGGAGGCGAATAGAGTTGGCTAGTGGATGCAATAGCGCCAAAAGTGACAGGTAACAAACATGATTAGCGATCGGACCTGATTGTTCTACCAGCACAATACTATCAAGCTGAGGTGGAAAATTCTACCGGATCAGATCTGATTACTCAGATCAACGAGAGCAGAGCGGGCTCTTGTAAGTAAAAGGTACTGCAAAAAGCAGTCACGGTCAACTTTATTTGATGATTTGGAATTTCCTACCGGTAGAAACAGGACAAATAAGCCGGTAACAGGCAGATGGAGCAATACATTGTCTCAGCCAGGCCAAGTGATTCTCCCCTGAGCAAATATTGCATGCCTCCCGCGGCAAACCAGATAAGTGTTTTCAAATGTCGCGATATAGTCTTCAAGCTACAGTGTACGGGTCGGATCTATGCAAATCGGTGCGCTAGAAAGAAGACCCATTGCTGGAGAATGTACTGGGAGATAACCACGATTGCATGAGGAACGAGGGTTCCAGACCTCCTTACTGAAGGCGCCGGTTATAACCACCATCCAGTCGAGAAATGACAACTTTTACCATCCCAGAGTTCCGGATCTACGTAAAGACTACCGTATCGACCCATTGTAGTGGACTGCGCTCTACAATGCCGGCACTGTGTACGGAGTACTCCATAGGAGAGGTCACTTCATCATACCACAAGTAATATATTATTGATTGATGACGTGATGGGGTTGATGGGATCGAGATCGATCAAATATTTCTAGAAGCGCATCACGGCAATTCTTGGCTGAGGGGTTTTAAAAGATATGGTCTGTCTGAATGGGTATAACTATGAATGTGCTTGAGAAGGTACCGGCCAGGGGAAGATGTGCAAGGGTGGATAGCAGGTGGAGTATATTGAGGGCCCTGAATCGGAAATCAGGCTCATCTGAAGCATCTCATAGTTGGTCATCAATATCTACGGAAAAGGTTTCCGGGGGCTCAACTTGGTTTTTGGTCATAATACTTCCTAAACGATCAATATATGTCGAGTAGAACAGAAATGGCTTGCAGGCATATGCAACAAGGAAAACCGAAAGTAAATATTGTACGCAGTAAGACGTCCCAAAATTAAACAAATGACCACTCATACCCAAAAATCGTGCCTGAGGGTGGCCTGAGAACACCAATATTCCCGAATTCCCTCCCTGTTAAACTCCACCCAGCCCTTCATACGCCGATCCAATATCACCAAAAGACCATTACATCACATCAGCGTCATGGCTATCTACCATCGCCGTCCGTAAACCGAGTCCTCTGATTTGGAAGCGCGCTTTTCAGGTTGTCGATGCCGGTCGCGAGAATCGGAATACGAACCCTGTGAGCTGCGTTCTCCATTCTGAGACCCGGAATGGCTGCTCTCGTTCGTTGATGTCAAAAGTCTGGTTTTCTGTGCCAAATCAACTTCCCCGTCGCCGTTGTACCGTGCCTCTGCATCCCGACCAAAGAGCGCCATCATATCCTTCATCGTAAGCTTGGCGGCGGCAGTCTTGCCTTCAATGGTGACGTTGGCCAACTCTCGCTTGCGATCTTGGAGGTCAATGATACGCTCTTCGACCGTATCCTTGATGATCATCTTGTAGATCTTGACATCCACGGTCTGGTTGAGACGGTGGACACGGTCAATGGCTTGTTCTTCGACGAACTAGAAAGTAGATAGATTAGCATCTGTTTTGGAATATCAAGCAGACAGAAATAGACTGGACACTTACAGGATTCCAAAACGGTTCCAAAATGACCACACGACTCGCTGCAGTCAGGTTCAGTCCCAATGCACCGGCTCGCAAACTGCAAAGTAGGACTCGCGTTCCGCTATTGTTTCGAAGCTTGTTGAGACTAGCTTCTCGATGATCGTTGCGCATGCCGCCGTCGTACCGCGCGAATCCAATCCCCGTTCGTTTGAGGAAGGGTTCAATCTTGTCAAGCATCGAAGTGAAGACGGAGAAAACAATGAACTTGTGATCAGCCGACTCTCGATTAAGAATCTTCATCAAATGCTTGATCTTTGTCGAGGGTAGAACTTGGTTTTCATCATCTCCCGGGTTCAGATAAATGTCATCCTCAGAGTCGCTTTCTTGGTGTTGAATCTTTGAGCTCATGCGGTTGGCAGTGGGTGATTCGGGTCCATCATCATCGTCAGATTCTGAATCTTCTGAAACAAGCCACTCGCCGCCTCCTTCTGCGTTTTCATCATCCGAACCTCCGGCCTTTCCAAAGTTGGGAGCCGACCGCTTCCCTTCGGGTACAATCCACTCTCCATCATCCTCTTCCTCATCATCACTATCGACAATGATTCTTCGGTTCCTTTGAGCACGAGCCGTCTTGGCTTCTGAGCGACTGGCCGATGGCGAGTCAGTAAGGTCCACGATTGAATGCTTGCGGGAGCTCTTCTTTTTCTTGCCACTGCGGTTTCCTGCGAGCGTATCTTTAATATCCGTCTCACAGTCGCCACACCTGCTAGCACCACTTGCTGCCTCATCCTTACTCAAACCCGTCTGGCAGACGTCGCATTTCTTCGACATCACACTAAGCGCCCCGAAGAGATCGGCCATGCTATCGAGATCATCCTGCTTTCCTGGCGCAAGTTGACTGCCCGAGGCGCCATTTTGCAAAAGAACATCTTTGTCCTTGGCAAGATCGCTTTTCACCAAGTCAGGATGGTTGCAAGATTGCCGGAGACGCAACAGCAGGACCAAAGCGCCGGCATAGTCCATTTTCTCGCCCATCATCTTCTCAAGGCTGTTTTCCGTCCGCTGTTCCAGACGCTTGTAGAAGTTCCATTCGCCAGGCATAAACTCGGCAGCAACCTTAATGACCTCTCGCTTAGTGATTTGGAAACCGGAGGATTTCTTCCCCTCACCACTTTCGCCGGGTTTGAGGTTAGAATTGAGTTTCAAAACGTCCTTAGTTCGACGTTTCATGAATGCCTTGAGGTAAACCTGCAGACGCTCGATTGCCAGACCCCCTCGACCATTGGCTAATGGCTTCGTAATTTGGTCCTTCCAGGCCGCTAGGTCGTTGTACGGCTTGATGCGTAAAAATTTGATTAGACTCTGCAGCTCGTCGAGATTGTTTTGCATCGGAGTCCCCGATAGACACCACCGGTATTCCGCATCCAAGGCATAGGCAGATTGTGTGGCCTTTGCATTTCGATTCTTGATGGTGTGGGCTTCATCCAGTATAATTCGGTACCAGTACACAGAGAAGAGACCCGATTTCTTGTTGCTCTTGTCGGAAGCTCCATGTTCAGAAGTCAGCGTGCCGTAGGTCGTGATCACGACATCGTAATTTTCGAGGTTGTCTGTTGCCTTTGCTCTGGTGTTTCCGTGATAGACACACACGCGAAGTCTGTGGGATGTTTCCACCTTGTCATTGATCTCTGCTTCCCATTGCTTGATAAGAGCCAAAGGCGCAACGACCAGGGTTGATTTGCTTAGCCCAGGCGGCAGTTTCGAGCTATTCTCGCTATCTTCATCGTCGCTGTCGTCGGACTCGTCCGGGTCAACGGGTCGTCGGCGCCCATCCTCGCGTTTTTTATTCGTGAGTAGAAGTGAAATAGCTTGAACAGTCTTTCCGAGACCCATGTCGTCCGCGAGGATACCACCCTTCGGAAGAACGCCCTTGGCTTTGCTCTGGCCGGTTTCTTTGTCCCTCATCCAATTCACTCCTTCACGTTGATGAGGTAGAAGCTTTACTTTCAAGCCCTCTACTGTACCGTCGTCTTCATCTTCCTCTTCCTCTTCTTCGTCATCGTTCTCATCGTCCTGGTCACTTTCGACATCTTCGTCCTCTTTGGCGGCTTTGTTGTTACCAATTTCCCCAGTCGATGCCTTTGAGACTGGCGCCTCAACGTCATAATCGCTGCTGGAATCATCGCTCGTCGGCCTGGGTTCCGCAACTGTCACTCCCTGCAATTGGGCAGTCAAATCATCGATATCAGCAGTCTCTTTCTTTTCGCCTTTGCTCTGATCTTTATCGTCCTTGGTTTTGTCTTTCTTCTCTTTCTTGCCCTTCTTGTTCTTCTTGTTCTTCTTTTTGTCTTTTGATTTCGAGGACTTAGATCCGTCTTCTTCCTCGAAAGCCCCTTCAAGCAACGCCTTGATGTTCTCGTTGGCCTTGGCTGTATCCACATAACCATAGGTGTCCGTGGAGCCAAATCCTACATTGCGTGGTCGGTCGCTTGGTGTAAAACTCCCCTCCCCAGTAAGATCCACAAAGTTCTGCAAATTCTTGGAGGCATGATTCATTTTCATTGCGGAAGGTTTGGCCGAGGAGGCGTAAAACGTCTTGGGGGCTTTCGGCGTGGAGAAGGTAACGTTTTCGGGGCGTTTGATCTGGAAGACATCGTTGTTGACAGGGCGAGAGAACCGATTGTTGTTGTAGGCAGAAGGTCGGACGGGCTTGAAAGGATCGAACGCTTCGCCACGTCTCGGAGTAGATACCCCGGCTCCTGGGGTAGCGATCTGTCGGTGACCCTGGTGGGGGTATTGGGGCCGTTGTTGAGGCTGAGGCGGCGGTCTATGATGTTCGGGCCGTCCCCTGTTCGGCTTGGGTATATTGAACGGATGGTTCGAGCGTTGGTTTGGGTTTGGAGGGTGCGCCGGGCCTATTGGCGAAGGTCTCCCAAATTCGGGGTGTTGAGAGATCTGACGACGTGGATCGTCATTTGGCTTTCGAGGAGTGATAGGATTGAGGGGGTTCTCGCTTTCTTTGGCCATATTGAAAGCTAGGTGGGAATTGTTGTGGTTTGATCGAGGTGCGTTTGCTGTCTAAGTGGGAAAGGGTCTTGTATGTTTTGTTTTGAAAGAAAGTGCGTCAAAAGTCGAGTATTGCCGTAGTCAATAGTTCTGCATAAAAGAAAGGCTCGCAGACTATGCAAGCAGCTGTCTAGGAAATATTTAAGCTCTATTGTCGTTAACGTAACGTGGTCGAAAAAGTTTCGCGTTTCTCTGGCGTGGAGGGGCAACTTGGTTAGCTTCTCATTGAACTCAGGAGAGCCGGTTCTGCTGGGCTCAATAAGGAATGTACGACTCACCCTGGTCATGCCATTTCAAGATGAGCAACTGTTGCACTCAAATGGGCAGTGGGGGTCAAAAAGTCGTGGAGGGGAAGAGCTGGTGGTGATGCAAAGGTTGTGAGTGCCCACATTTTATCGATAGCGCCTATCGCTCGTTTGTTTGGGATGTTTGCCCCAGCAACGTCGCCCCGCATCTGTCAGCCCTCCCTTGACTTCGACTTTTCGGTGGAAGTGCCATTATCTAGATTGTGAATCGTGGCCAGTTGATCTTCAAGGCATTTGGGGCCTTAGTTTGAAGCAAATGGCTTATTCTGCTCTGACAAATCGTCGAGGTACAATTGTCTACGGAGTATAGGGAACTGAATCACCCTGCTGTGCATATCCATGGATTGCTTCTTGTTGCGCTTGACTGCGACCATGTTTAGATAGAGAATCTCAAGTCTGCAATATTACATTCAGAAATTTGAAGATTGACCTCCTCTAGTTTCATTCACGTTATACCCCCTCATCCCTGGCATATGACAATATTGTCCAGTAGAACTAGCCAATATCGTATCCAACTTCCAAGTACATTATTTATAGCACTCGCTATTGAACTCCGCCGCAATTCCTTAGATTTTCTCAAACTTCCCCAATAACGCCTTTCAGTATTTCCGGGACAATGGTGCCCGCATCGCCCTGAAAGAACCAATCTCCCGGCTTCAAACCGGAAGCTCCGACATCATTCCGATCCATGTTGACAACCGCCACTCTCGCGCCCCGATCGCGAGCCTTGTCAACATATCCCGCAGCAGGGTAGACTTGAGAGCTCGTGCCAACCACTAGGATAAGATCAATAGGCCCCGAACGCATCCACCTATCCACCTCATCAATCGTATGCAGCGGTAGACTTTCACCAAACCACACAACCCCGGGCCGAAGAATGCCATCTTTACACTCGGGACAGTGCGGAAGCGCATCCAGACTTAGCGCAGGAAGCGGAACCCGATCGTCAGATATGTCTGCCTCCGGTGCCTCCCCGTTTCCTAGAGGATCAGACAAATATTTTGAGGCGGATTCGCCCGTTGTGTCCTCAGTGGAAGGGTTGAAGTCCGGGTTACCCTTGGGGATTTCTAAGGCCGGGACAATAGGATCGGTGAAATCATTCTCACGAGAATAACTGCAGTAGAACGAAGTGCATTTCACGGTAAAAAGAGACCCGTGAAGAAGGTGCAGCTGTTCCGAGGGGTGGTCCGCTCGCTGCGAAAGGCCTACCGTTCCAATATCAGCATCTCAACTCCACAAGATGACAGAAACCAGACTTGTCTTACCATCAACATTCTGGCTTAACGTGATGAAGTCCTTATTCTTCTTGGCTAGTTTCGCGAGCGCATAGTGAGCCGGATTCGGCTTCGCTTTCAGCGCCATATGTCTGCGATGGCTGTAGAACTGCCACACCAGGTCTGGGTTGGCCTCGAAAGCTTCGGGCGTGGCGAGATCCGTCGCACCGTGAGTTCTCCACAGCCCTCCGACGCCCCGGAAGGTCGGCAGTCCTGACGATGCGGAGAGCCCCGCGCCTAGAAGAGCAAGGACACGCCTGCGTCCCTTCAGAAATTCCGAAAATGATCGGAGATCGGCTGCTGGAATGGTGGACGAGGCCATGGCGGGGACGTTTGAGGTAGGGCTCTGGGCCGTGTGACAAATCTTGTCGACAGACCTATATAGCTTGCGATTTGTATATTGAAGGGGGGCTGTAACTTATACTCTCCGCTCAAATGGATGTGCTCCGGAGCTACTAAAAGTGAGTACGTTGTCGGATGTTGAAGTTGCAGAAAGTCGGGAACGCGCTAAAATCTAGCGATGACGTGGGGGATTGGATCCCATGTGTTTGTCGGGGCTCCTTTTTGAGTGACAAAGTGCGAGTGTTAAATTAGATTTACCGGATCTAAGGGATTTATTATGGAAGCCTGGGGGTTTTACTTTGGCGAGTTGTCCCAGAAAATCTTTTTCTTTGCCCTTTTGCTACTGCTACGGTACATGATTGGGATATATAGTTTGGTCACTGCGGACGGAGTACGCGAACTACACAACATGAAGAATAACGGCACCGACATCTCGGCTTTAATTTACGTTGGCGACTAAATAAGCTGTAAATTTCAAAAAGAGAATGATAATGTTGAAGACAAAACTGGTAGCCAGACCATTGCAAATAGCGAAATAGACACTGAACTAATGCTGTTCTTCCTTGGGAAGAGTTATCCCGACTGCGTCTTGGGCATAACCTTGGTTTTGGTCATTCTTACTGGCAACGAAGCCGGTAATGTAGTCTGGTACTACGGCCACCTTGTTATCAGAGCTTGGAATGGGTGCCCCGAACGTCTCCCAGACGGGTACCACTCCCGTCCAGACACGGTTGGTCACTTCTTCATTAGAATAGTCCTTTTTCTCATCGGAAACCCCTCCGTCACGAATCTTGCCGCTTCCGTCAACCACTCGGACCTTGAGAATGACCGTCGAAGACATCTCGGTACGGTCCGGGGGCACTCGCGAATGGTCCCAACGGTTTGGGAGCACCGAGTTGGTGATCAGCTCCATTGCATAAAGCTTCTCGGCCTCATCGGTGACGACATGCGCATAGCCATGAAGGATAGCGGAGCGGTAGTTGTAGCTGTGAGAGTTGGGTGTCAGGGACAGGATCAACCCGTCGACTTTGCTAGCAGCCACGCAAATCGGCAGTCCTTGTCCCTGAGATTCTCGGGCAAGGTTCATGATCCGCGAGCTGACATAGCCGTGTAGATAGCAGTCCAGGGGCTCGTTGATATCCGCAGAAGGATAGTCGAACGATCCCATCTGCCCGATCATAGGTATGATGGCGGGGAAAGGGTCCTCAGGGCCGGGATTGAAGGATACATGGAGAACCTGAGTTGAGTTGATGATGGAATGGATTGCTCCCAAGTCATACGTCGCTGCATGAAGATTTAGCCTTCTTTCTCTTCGGCAAATAATTGAAGCTCGACACACCTCTGTGCTTGTAGCGGTTGACGGTGTTTGCAGACCTCTTTGGGTAAGTCAATGTGCGTCCCATGTTGTCTTCTGGAACCTTTGCCGATGCTGTATTTGGGCGTTGATAGATGCCCAGCTCTGGAACTTGTACGCCCTTTTATCCTTAAGATGTGAGTCATCTTGGCCACACCTGACGCAACCTGGATCCTTTCAGACCGAGTAGCCAAACAGTATAGATACTACCCAAGGGGAGGTAGGTGCAGATAGGTGCCCTAGGCCAATCAGGCAAGTCCATGCGGCGCGGCGCATCGCAAACGGCGAGTCGCTGATTGGCTGCCGGCTCCGACCCCGGGTTGTGGCCTAAGGCGACAAGGCCACCAGGCAACGAGGCCCGCCGTGGTTTGGCGCGGGAGTTGCTGCTTCCTCCCGATTGAACCTTACGGCCAGTGCCCACATCTCCAAGTCAACAACACTCGTCCCTCCTTCAATGGTGACTTGATGACAAGCATGTCGACATGCAGGTTATTCGCTCGCCAATGGCCTCGCTGCCTTCGTCGCTCCGTGCCATGGATCCCTCGGTCAACGTCGAATCGGCTGGTCTCTCTTCAACTTCCGGCTCTTCGCCGTTCCTACGCTTCGTCCATCTCCGCCGCGGAGCTTAAATTCGGACAACCATTACACGAGACGCACCCCCATCTACTGAATCCCGGAGAATGTGTGTTTCCCCCTTCGATGTTCATCGCACGAGATAATATGGCATGGTTATATTGACTGCGGATCAAAGTGACACCCGGGATTACCGCCCTCGAATACGCTCACCGTCGATCCCGACTTGCGAACAAGCTTCCCAAATACTCGATTGCCGTCCTAGCTGCCAACGAAGTCACATATCGCGCGTCGGGCATCTTCAATGAGTACCGACAGGACTCGAATTTCTTTTATCTTACGGGTCGGTGTTCATGATGAAAAGGAAAAGGAACCCATGGTTGATTGATTTTGTCGGGAACAGGATTCAACGAACCCAATGCGCTTGCGATCATCGGTGAGTTGTTGCCCAGGAGGATCCAGGGCTCAAGAACAACAAATCAACAATGCTGACTAGGCCGCAGCAAACGACGGCTCTGGCGACAACCACCTTTTCCATCTCTATGTTCGGGAGAAAGATGCTAAGGCGGAGCTTTGGGATGGGGCTCGCTCCGGAACGCAAGCTGCGACCGATGTCTTCAATGCCGACGAGGTAAGGCTTGATCCCATTCTCAATCTACGAAAGCATCGCTAATACGAGAATCCAAGACCGGTGACATAGAACGCATCGGGGATCTACTTCCGCGCATCATCTCAGACGCCGCGGAGATCTATACGGATATTCCTGCCTTCAATCCCGGCCGATCATCCCTACATCGTTATCTATACGGACCTACGGGCGCATCGGAGCAACTCAAAAAGATTGTCGACTACCGAAAAGTCAAGCCTTTGCGCCCTATCCTCAACGAGATGAGAGTATTCAAGAGCGAGGACGAAGTTGTACAAATGCGGGCAGTTGGACAAGCTTCCGGAAGAGCCTTCACTGAATCCATGCGACACACATTCTCGAAGGAGAAGGATCTCACATCCTTCTTGGAATACAATTTCAAGATCAACGGCTGTGACAACAGCGCTTTCGTTCCCGTGGTCGCGGGTGGCGCGAATGCTTTGAGTATTCATTACACGAGAAACGACGACGTCTTGAATGATGGCGATATGGTGCTGGTGGATGGAGGTGGCGAAGGAGGTACTTATATATCCGACATCACTCGGACGTGGCCAGTCAATGGCAAGTTCTCGGATCCTCAGCGTGACCTGTACAATGCGGTGTTGAATGTGCACCGCAGCTGTGTCTCTCTCTGTCACGAGGACGCAGGGCTCTCCTTGGACCGATTGCATACCGTCGCGGAAAATGGTCTGAAAGACCAACTGCAGCAGCTGGGCTTTGACGTCTCCGGAAATGCCATGGGGACCCTCTTCCCTCACCACCTTGGCCACTATATCGGGCTGGACGTCCACGACTGCCCCGGGTACCCAAGAGGGTACAACCTGAAGGCGGGCCAATGCATCACCGTGGAACCGTAGGTGTCTCTTCTTCAAACTGGTTGGGGAGTCCTCGCTAACATGATCCAGCGGTATCTACGTTCCCGACGACGAGCGATGGCCAGAGAAGTTCCGGGGAATTGGAATCCGCATTGAGGACAGCGTCTGCGTGGGCGATGACAGCCCGATCGTGCTGACCACCGAAGCTGTCAAGGAGGTAAGTTTGCCGTCGTTCAGCCGTCTTGCGTGCATTAGCGCCTTCTCCGCTGATAATACGTCATTTTTCCAGGTCGACGACATCGAGGCACTTCGGGACTAGATTAGGGAAGCATGATTGTAGCTGGAAGATACCCTTTGTAAATGGATGTATAATAGCGAAATGTATTGATCCGAGTCGGGTGGGAAAACACGCCTCCTCTCATTGTTATTGTTGTTATTATTATTGTCTGAAGAGAAGAAAACAAACAAACGCAGCCCTAAGCGGTGTTGTCACAGATTTCCCGGTTTTCTTACGCCAGTACATACATGTACATCAGTACTGGAATACCTCCAGCACCAGCGACGCGGAAAAATCCAAGAAGTTCCCAGAGAGAAAAAGGAGTAGATAGGTCCAGTCGCGGTGAGAGAGAAATTAGCAGTCCGCACCGGAATGTCCCAACCTTCATAGTACAGAACATACATGCATACCTGGCGGAGGTTCGCGGTGGGTTGATGCCCCGTTGTCAAGGCGCACATCCCGCGGCCAAAACAAACCAAACCAAACCAAACCAAACGGTCTCCACTCCCCGACACGCTTTAGTTACTTCCTTTCTCTCTCTCTCCTCCCGCTCTCTCTCTCTCTCTTCCCCCCCAAAGACACCGACGCAGCCACTGCTACTTCTTTCCTTCATCCTCCACCTCCAGGCCTCGTTCACTGGACAGTGCTCGTCGACCTCCCCTCAATATCCTCCTTGGGCAAGAGGCTGTCTCCCACCCTCCCCTCTTATTGTCCCTCCGTTCCCTACATCCATGACTCTGGATCGCGTGAACAATGGCATTTTTTTGATCGTGCAAGCCTTCGAGACGTGTCGTTCTTCGCGTGCTCAGCCTGCCGCGCCCCTCTTTTGAACAGGCCTCCGAACTAGCTGCTTAATTTACCTATTTACCCTCGGCGTATCGTTACCCTATGGCAGCAGTATTCATACCCCCTTCACCGCAGACCTCGTATAACATGTCGACTCGCCGTCCACTCGCCAACGTGCCGAATGCTACGAATTCCCCTCACCGAATGGGCCTCGTGCCTGCCAAACGTTCTCGCCCGGGAAATGGTCCCGTTGAAATCCCTTACGGCCAGCCACCGCCCAAGAAGCAGGTAGTCGATGGGCCCGAAGTGGAGGCCCGTTCACCGACCCGGTCCAGATCCTCCGCCTATCAGAATAATGATTCGAGGCAATTGTTCTCGCGTCGAACGAATAATGGTCAGCCAAGTGCGTTCGAGAGGAAGCTGGTCGCTGCCAGGGATAAGGATAGACAGCCTCAGAATCGGGCGTTGAGGCATGAGAAACCGTCCGCGGAGACCATCGACACCATCCGACAGTGGCAGAGACATTATCGCAAGGCCTTCCCGCAATTCGTCTTTTACTTTGACAGTATCCCAGAAGATCTTCGTAGTAAATGCTCAAGACAGGTCATTGCATTAGGTGCTGTAAGTGCATCTGACCATTCTCCTTGACCCCGCCCCTTCGCATTCCATGGTTGTAAAGGAAGCCATTTATGGATGTAGGTTGTGAAGACTCGAAAATAAGTTGCTGACAACTCACCCTAGCGCGAAGAGAAATTCTTCTCACGTCTAGTGACCCACGTCGTTACCTCCCGCCCTATCCCCCCCGAACATGAAACTACAAGCCCGACGGAATTGGCGACGGAATCGGTGGATCAGGCAGCTGCAGATGGTTCTTTGCAGACGGTCAACCCCTCCTTGCTCGAGAAAAATGCCGACCCACACCTACATATGTCCATGAAGAATGACGCTCGACGGGAACCGACCAATATGGATGTTTTGCACCGGGCTCGCCAAATGGGAATGAAGATATGGGCTATCGAGAAACTGCAGCGGATGATCGCTACTATCAACGACGGTGAACTTGGCGGCCACAGCGGCCATTCAACCCGTAATGCCAACGCCGGTGGCCATGCTAAGGCTAGAGGTGACGCCGACCTGTCCCAGGTTCTTCAAAACGAGCTCATGAGTGGCTCTTCCGATCGCAATCCTCTGTCGGTCCTGAAAGACTTGGTCATGTTTAAGGGTCCGTTTATCTACATCCATGACATGGATGAAAAGACTCGGCCTGTCATGGTCCGTGAATACCCCAAGGTGGCAAGGCGACAAGATGGTATTTGGCCGCAATTTCGGAGTGCACCATTGGGCAAATGCCCGTTTGTGGAGGAGGCCCCAACGAAGAAGGAAACCGAACGACAACGGGCGCGCCAGAAAGAAAGGGAAAAGAAGGCCTTTTCTAAGCCTGCACCCGTCGCGGCGACTCATGATACCAAGCCCAAGGCACTCGAGGACACTGCTGGGAAGGTAGAGGATCCTGAGGTTGACCGAGAGACCAGCCCCAGAGATGAACCTGAAGGCGTTATATCCCAGCCAAAGCAGCCGGAGATGCAAGAAATGCAACCAACGAGGCCGTTGTCGCCAAAGAAGAGCTCTGAAAGTTTCGTTCCTCCCCAGCTGAACCGGAATGGTCCTTTCTACCTTGGCCGGGAGCCTGCTGCATCGGGCGTGCAGCCCTCAAATATCACGTCTGCTATCCGATCCCAGATGGTGTCCTCAACTGCCGCTGCGCCCGGGGCGAAGGCAGGTGTGAGCAAAGAGGTCCACGAGCTGAAGAGAAAGGTTCTCGAGAAGAGCAACGGGGGATTTTCCGCTGGCACGGGACCGTCGTCTCACCATCCCGTGGACCCTTCTGCAGCGATGAAGGCGGCAAAGAACCAGGCCAGTCGGCAAGGCAAGCCGAACCCGCCAGAAAAGCTTGGACATGTCATTGAAGAGGAACCTACGCAGTCAGAAGGCAATGGTAACACTAAACACCGACCAAGCCTTCGAAGAAGTAGCAGCCAGAAGAAAAAGGAAAGGCGGAGGGATCCTAAGCCAGGATACTGTGAAAACTGCCGGGACAAGTTCGATGACTTTGATGAGGTGAGTGTCTTACCGTTGACAAGAAGGGAAGAAATTGCTAACTAACGAATGTAGCATGTGTTGACAAGAAAACACCGCAAATTCGCATTGAACACGTCTAACTGGTCGGAACTCGACTCACTCCTCTTCCAGCTTCAACGACCATTAAAGGAAGAATACGATTATGTGTAGGCCATCCTTAAAGAATAAAAAAGGGCAAAAAAAGCAAAAGCAACCAATAATCAGAAGAAAAAAAACATGGCACATACATATGACGCGATTCTTTCCATCTCAACCGCATTAGCGTCACTGACTTTTTTAACGATTAGCTGTTCCTTTGACGGCAGTAATTACATGCATGGAGAACACGAGAGCATTTGAAAGAGCGATCCTAAATAACAAATGGTACATATGCGCCTCGGATTTGATTCAAAACTTGCGCTCCACGGAGCAAACAACTGACTTGATCTTCTGTCGCTCATTTGACCTTTCATTCCCAGGTTTCCCCTTTATTTTTCTACTTTTCTTTTCTTTTCCTTTCTTCCCCCTTTATCTCTTGCATCGGTTATGTGTTTTACAAATCGTTTTTGTTGTACCTGATGTCTCACAGTGCATTATCATACAGCCGGCGTCATTGGATTTTGCCTGCATTATATCATACGGATTTGATGAACGAAAGCAACTGACAGCCTGTCCGACATCAATTTTGGGAACAATGATTTCGGGCATTCGACAGAAAAAAAGAAAAAAAAAGAAAAAAAAAGGTTATGGAGAGAAAGGACAAGGAAGGCTTGTGAGTTGAAAGAGGCGATTTCAAAAGTCCTTCCGCTTCCCGTTCATACCTTACATTGGGCCTAATTCACACGTTTCCCTTCTCATTCCCCTTTCTATTTATTTCCATTCGGTTCTCTTCTTCTATTCTCTTCTTGGTTCTTCTTAGGTGGATGTGTTATGGGGTTGCATTAAAAGGACGGACAGTCCGTACCGGTGGTGTTTTTGAACTTTGACGTTGTCAATCTTATTTCCCCAATGTGCGTGTTTATTACTAGCTCGCTTTCACTTCTTTCTACCTACTTATATCGCGAGATTCGTGATCCATGCACATGCAGCTGGACCGAACTCCGACGGAGGCGTTCGAATCATGGTGTAGGGTCTAGGTCAGTCGGGGCACATACATAGTAAAGTACCTAGCATTTTATCTAGCAATGAAATGATAAACATCCTGCCCTATGAAGCCCAACAGAGTTCATCAGTAAATAAAACGTGCCTTGCAAACAGCCTCGGTCATCTCGGCCCAGTGACAGATGGAACTCGGCAGAAAGGACGGTCCGTCCGGCGGAGAATCCATCAGCGCCTTGCCACTCGTTGGTTAGGGAAGGAAAGAAAAGAAAAAGAAAAAAAAGAAAAAGCCCTAACGAGCGCCGGCAGAACGGAAGGCGCTGGGGATGCTCCCGACTACGCTGCATATACCAGCACGTCCGGGCTGCCCTGGAATATAAAGCAATTCAGTTTGCTTTCAAAGTTTCTGAGCGGTAATCAAACTCTTCTTCAAAAAATTTGTTTCGTCTTTTTTCCCGTTTCTTTTTTTAAGTTATTGTCAGCCAGATAACGTCACTGAACTCCCTAACCCCCCTACCAATCTACTTCGAGGATCTACTTCACTGGTGGATCCATCCCTCCAAGGTACATACTTCTTCCGGTGTGGAAGCTGGTAACGCCACTCACTCACTTCTTCATTAGCTTATCTGATCGGATCGGAGCTTGTCCTTTTCCCTCTCGCCCTATAGGCGGTACATACATCCATCCAGACATTCGTACATACTGTACTTGCGTACATACATACACCTACAGATACATTGTTGATAACAATTGCGTCTTGACGATCTAATTGCGCTTCCTTGTGTTGGTTCCACTGCTCTTGGAAAGTCCCCCCGTGGAAATTTGTGTCTCGCGCTACGCGACTTACCCACGCTACCTATCATCTACTACTTATCTATACTTGTCCCGTGGCAACAATGGCATCATCTAGAACCGCAGCCCAGATGACGCTGCCCCTGCGACAATGTCTCTCTTGGGGTCGCATCTCCTCATCGTCGATAACTCCGCTGCTTCTGGCAGGGAGCCATCAACCCTCCCGCCTTGCTACTAGATGTCTCCTGCCCACGTGTATGTCTGGCACTGGCACCGCCTCTGCCCCGACATCATTCGTGCGCCATAGCTCGCATTCTCCGCTGAGCGCAACGCCCGTGACGTCCCGGAAGAAGGTCACCGTGCAGACGCTGCGCAGCCTCTATCGAAAGGGCGAGCCGATCACCATGATGACGGCCCATGACTTCCCCAGTGCTCATGTCGCGGAGGCGGCGGGCATGGAGATGGTTCTGGTCGGTGATAGCTTGGCGATGGTGGCGCTGGGAATGGAGGATACAAGCGAACTGGAGATGGATGATATGCTGTTGCATTGTCGGAGCGTGGCGAGGGCGGCGAAGAGTGCTTTTACGGTTTGTTCTCCCTCTCTTGATTTTAATTCGTGAGGGCTGGGCTAATTCATTTCCATTCAGGTTGCTGATCTCCCCATGGGTTCTTATGAGGTCTCGCCAGAACAGGCTCTGCAATCGGCCATCCGCATCGTCAAAGAAGGTCGCGTGCAGGCCGTGAAGCTGGAAGGAGGCACCGAAATGGCCCCGACCATCAAGCGGATCACGCAGGCGGGGATCCCCGTCGTCGGACACATCGGGTTGACGCCGCAGCGCCAGAACGCGCTGGGCGGGTTCCGTGTCCAGGGCAAGTCGACCGCGGGGGCCTTGAGTCTGCTGAAAGACGCCCAGGCCGTGCAGGAGGCTGGGGCGTTCGTGATGGTTCTCGAAGCCGTGCCCGCGGAGATCGCCACCATCGTGACGAAGAAACTGAGCGTGCCGACGATCGGCATTGGTGCGGGCAATGGCTGTTCGGGGCAGGTCCTTGTGCAGATTGACATGACCGGCAACTTCCCGCCGGGTCGGTTCCTCCCGCGCTTCGTGAAGAAGTATGCCGATGTCTGGGGCGAGGCCATGAAGGGGATGCAGCAGTATCGGGAAGAGGTGAAGAGTCGCGCGTATCCGTCGGAAGAATACACCTATCCTATTCCCAAGGAAGAGTTGGCGGAGTTTGAACGAATCGTGGAGAAGTTGGACGAGTAAAGAGTTGTTTAGTCTCTTTTCTTCTCTTGTTTTGTTTCACCATTTGCTTGCTACATGTTATTGTTACTGTTACTATTTCTCGTCCTGCCTGGCATAAGTGGTTTTTGTGATACCTCATATCATAGCTCATGTCTCATGTCTCATGTCTGTTAGAAAGCGATAGATGCCAGCTGGCTGTTCTCTACGCTGACCTATGTACATTTCAATCGAGTCAACTTAGACTTCGTTGCAATTCCAAGCATATCATACTCACCGTCTCCTCTCGACGCTGTACAACTCGTCACATCCCATCAACCAAACGCGGGCGTCATCGAGTACGACACGATCAATTGCTCGTCCGTCTTAAAGCACTGTCCACAACCAAGTTAACAAGATCCCGTGGAAGAAAAAAAACCCCAAGAAAAGAAAACTCACCCTCCACAACCCCCCCACGCCCTCATCAAGCCCCGGTGCAAACGTACTATTCACATAACAAATCACCGAATCAGACGGCTTACAGTCCAGCTTCTTGCGCAGGAAATTAACCACAGTCTCGAATTTCTGGGAAGCGCTGATCTTGAAGACGCGGGTTTTCAAGATCGGGGCTGCAGGTAAAGGTTGGAAGCGGACGGTGACTGTTTGTAAGTCAGCAAGCACACCAAAAAAGCCTCTTGGGTCATTGCAAACGCTGCGTGATGAAGAAGACACCAATCCAGTCGCATGTTCCTTTTTTTTTTTTTTTTTTTTTTTTTTTGGAGAGGGGATTAAGCGGGGAAAATAGAGTTATAAAAATTGATTGAATGGATGAAAGTAAATGAAAGGGGGGAAAATGGCCAGATGACCCTACAATGACGCTGCTCGCTCTATAGAGTCTGAGGCCTGACTTTCTTTTTTGGCGTTCACTGAGAGGGAAAACGGGGTGAATCTAATGCCCAGACACTGCCTATACTAATAGTTACTTACCCTTTCCTGTATCGATGGCCTCGGCATCCGCTAGTGCTTGATGCGCGTCCCGTGGTAGACTGGTTAAAACCACGGACGCGGACATGGTCAGTGGCAGGTCGGATCCATGCGCGTCATCGGGAATAGGGGCATCGGTGTTGGCAGCGGAGTCTGAGGCTTTATTTCGACTGGCCGGTCGATGGGGCAGATTAGTTTGGGCGATCCCGGGCGGATTCCGGTCTGGCTGGGGAGAAATTTGGCTGGAGGGGTATGAAGAGGAGGAGCCCATTTTGTGCATGATGATTGAAATGGAATTAAGATGGTAACAAAGAATGGGCTTGGAAAATTCTGTGTGCTGAATCTCACGGCTAAGGGATGGAGTGTGATGGGGATCAGATGGATGAATGACGGAGGAGGTCTTTACTTTTACTCTCTTTAAGACCGTCCGCGGGTTGAGGCATGGACACCTGAGGCCACCATTTGGTGAGTCTCATCACCAACAGCCAGTTCCATGGTGTATGCGGCATTAATAGGAATGAGTTCTGGTTTTCTAGACTTCCTTTGCTAGTGTTTATTATTGTCTAGTGTTCTTAGATATGCCTTCCGTCTAACACGAATTACCATCCTTTCATAGCACTAGGACTTGCTAGACTCCGTAGTAACTAGTACTTAGTTAGGGCATCCTAAGCCTGAGACTCAACTTCTACCCAAGGTCTTGTCTTAGAGAACTCTAGCTGATGTGGTCCTCAACCACTGATATACAGTATGAGAAAAGAAAGAATGACCTGGCTCTTCAATGATGAGTACCTGATCCAACTCGCCGGGTTTGCTACCTGATCATGCCCCACATGCGACACGATGCAAGACCAGTACTAAGTAGGGGGAGTAACTAGGAGTATAACGAAGAGTCACCGGCACCAGACTTGGTTGGAAGAACCACTCAGCTTGGGAGGTTCCCATCCACGATCTGCGTATGCGCCCAACTTGCAACCTTGAACCTATGAACCTACAAGATGCTGAATGATAACGCTGGCTGAGTCATCTGCAGGCGCACCTGACTCGTGCGGGCCGTGGTGCCATCATCGCCCGCTATCGTCAACCTTCCTCCCCTTCGCCTTCTCCCCTCTTCGCTCATACCTCCCTCCCACTTCTCTCAACTCCGGTCCCCCATTGCTCGACTCTCTCCTCCCCCTTGAAACCTGCACCTTCCCCGGTCTCTATACTTCTCTTACCTCCCCAGTCCCGCTACTTTGGCCACATCCAACTTACTTTTCTCGTTCGATCATCGCCACCGCCTCCGGCTCCTTTGTCCCCGCTCGCTCTATTGCTTCCCCGCTTCCACCTTGGGGACTAGTTGCTTTGTCCCAAGTCGCACAATTCGCCCTTTCCGTAGTCAGTCGACGCTTTGAATAGCTTGGATATCATTAGTGTTTGGAAAGAGATTACGGAATCTCCCCTATATCTTCAAAATGAGCAGTCCAAAGCGGAGAATTGAGACAGATGTGAGTCGGTGAACACCTCTCCGACCTGCTGCAGAGACCATATAGACTGACCCTGGTTTGACTCATCTAGGTCATGAAGTACGTTCCACCACTGCCTTCTATCTCTCCTTTTCCATTTGCGGTTGGTTGTACGACCGAATTCATGGCTAACCATCGAACAGGATGTATGCATACCCTTTCGTCCACTCCCAACACCGACCCCTCTAGTCTACCTCATGAGACTATTTGCCGCTATTGAACCACAAAGCTGGGACCGACTTTGACTGGGGATATGTGCTGATATACTTTTATAGGTTAATGAGTGACTACGAGGTAACTCTGGTCAATGATAATAGTGGGTTTTATCTAACATCCCATCCATTTGAACTTGCCTGCTGACCGTGCAATAGTGTATGTTGAATAAAGATATGGACTGCATCCCTGAAGGATACAAGCTCATGGGTTACACTTCTCCGCAGGCAAGAGTTCTATGTGCGCTTCAAGGGACCCGAAGAGAGTACGTATTGGTCCGTGCATTTTGATTCAGCGCGTCTCCCAGCTAACAGTGTTATAGCTCCCTTCCAAGGAGGGCATTGGAAAATCCACGTCGAACTACCAGATCAATACCCGTACAAGAGCCCGAGTATCGGCTTCGTCAACAGGATATTCCACCCCAACATTGATGAGCTGTATGTAAGCAATACCAGCCTAGCTTTTGAAGTGCCATCGCTGACGCCTCTTTTTCCCGGCATAGCTCGGGCTCCGTCTGCTTGGATGTCATCAACCAGACCTGGTCGCCGATGTACGACATGATCAACATCTTCGAGGTTTTCCTTCCGCAACTCCTGCGATACCCGAACCCCTCGGACCCGCTGAATGGTGAGGCCGCGGCCATGCTGATGCGGGAACCCAAAAGTTACGAGGCAAAGGTGAAGGGTACGTAATTTCCACCTGGTGTCTCGTGATTACGCAAATGGCTTATCATCAATAGAATACGTGGCCAAATATGCCAGCAAAGAAGCCGTTGACGACGCCGGGGAAGACACGGAGTCCGAAGATGAACTCAGCTCCGCTGGCAGCTACGAATCGGGCGGGGAAGAGCCGGCCGGAACCATGGACGACGTTTAAATCGCCTGCTAATATTTTCTCCCCTTCGGCTATGCCTTTTTGATGACTATAATGGATCTGGGAGTAATCATTCGCGACCAACGACCTTACATTTGCATCGGCATGATTTCCTTCCTATCATCTATCTGTCGTCTTATCGGGGTTGGGTTTCTCGGCGTTTATCCGGTGGAGTTCTGACGGTCATGGTGCAACTGACTTAACTACGGCTGTAAGGACGTGAATCAGCAAAAGTCGAGCTGGCTTTACGAGCAATCGCTCAATCGGCGAGGCCACTTAAATCTTTCGCTTCATTGTCTCGCCTTGCGCTACCGTGTCTGGACTCTGTGTTTCATAGTCTCTATTCTCTTTTTCTTTTTTTTTTTTTTTTTTTGCTTGCAATTTTTAAGCGCTGTGGTCTCCCGTTGCTTCTATTTTTTTTGATTCTATTCTTCTCTTATCTTCTTTTTCTGAATTAGTCTTGAAACTCCCGCAAGCAATAGGTGCTGGGTTTTGATTCTATGTCTCTTTCCTCTCCACCTGTCATATTATTATGCTACACAATATGAAATATCTAGAGAAATATCGTCTTGTCTAGCACGTGCTCTGTAGTAGGTATGGAATTACAGTAGATCTCGTAGATCATGTGCCTCCTGTCTTCACTGGCCCCAGTTAAAGTGAACTATGATGTCATTTCTAATGCTTCACGGCGCAAATAGCTAATTCGAGCGAGCAAGTAAGAGACATGTAATACATAAGAAAGGGCCGAGTTCTTTGTTTGGCAGTAATTGTGAACTTCAGTGATTGGAAAACATGCAGCAAGGGTATTATGATAACTATGTCTCTAAAAAGGGGGTGGGTTGAAATGAAGAGGGAAACAGAAACAGATCAAGAAAAAGTAAAAGCAAAAGGAGAAGGGAAGTCAAAAGGAGAGTATAGACCGTCGACCGGCGACCTATGGAACGGGTTCAAGGAAGGGAAATGAAGCAGCAAAGGCATCAAGAAAGAGGCGGGATTAACCCACTCAAGGGAAAAGAAAAGAAAAGAGATACTAGGGAAAAGATCTCCCAAGATATGAAAAACCGTCACGTCGTTGTCCACTCAAGACCACCTAGGGAGATAGATCAAGAAACCTGTAAAACGCCGAAGACGTCGCGAGTGGCGGTCTCGTCGTTCGATCCGGAGCGTGCCTGCTTGCCTTTTCGCGGGTTGATGACTACTTCGCCCCAGTGTTTGGGCACGGCGCCGGGCATGGTCGCGGAGTCTTTGCCGGATGATGAGGGGTGTTCTGATGGCGGCGAGGTGGTGATTCTCACGGGGACATCGTCTGTGGCGCCGGATTTCGATGTCGAAGGGGACGCGGGACCGTGTAGCGTTGCTTGGGGTTGGAGGTGAGGTTGAGGTTGGAGGGACCAGATGTCAATGACGTTGCTGTTTGTAGGCGTTAGTCGTTGGCTCTATTCCAACTCCTGTGATCTAAAGCGATCATCTGCGATAACAGGAGATTGCGCCGGCAGATCGAATTTCCTAGACAAGAGGGACTTACTCCGAGGTCCGTTGACATATCGCTTCTAGGGCTTCCCGTTCGCGCTTTATGTATCCGGTGTCCGGTTGAGAGACCTGGTTGGCATGATTGAGGGCTCCATATCCGTATCCGGACTGGTAGATATCATCGTCGAGGAGACGCGAGGATTCGGAAGACTAGTAGAGAAAGGGAGAAAGAGGCGAAGTTAGCCACCGCATCCCCTGGATCCCCGTCGCAAGATTCTGATCGCTGCATGGGTACTTACATCTTGACTGTCTCGTCGACTGCCGAGACACGAGGCGCAGATACCCATTTATACCGAAGCAAGTCTCGATCGCGAGATGGGAGCACAAGACATTCAAGACCGGAAGAACCCGAGGAGGGGATTCGCAGATGACGGAGTCGGTAATCGAAGGTTGGAATAAACAGCGTTGCGGATGCGACAGAAAAACAGGAAGAATATGAAAACGAGCGATGGATGCCCAGAGCAGAGCAATGGCGACGCACCAACCGGTGATGCTGGGAGAGATTGGGCGATGGAATGGAATCGATGGATGAAATGGACTGACTGATCTGATGGCTGGCGGGATGGAGAAATGCGGAAGGCAGGTTGGCCCGTGCGCCCCCGATGACATCGGAAGATCCCCTTCTCTCCCTCGCCCATCATCTGATGCTTCTTCTCGCCGCAAGGGATATTCCCGTATCACAGGATCACAATCAGATCGCCGGTCAGCTTCTCCATGCAGAAAGATCATCGTATCTGATTTGATAACCCCTGGTTACCCCATGCCATTGGGGTTCGATGACAATCTGCCCGGAGCTGTGCAATGTTGGTTGCTGGCGCTGCCATGTTGATACGCCACTCCCAAACAGAGTCGATGCAAGGGCTTGCTCTTGGCTTGATTGCGATCGCTGCATCACTGGCTTTTATCGGAGATCATATGCATACTTAGTCTCCTCATAGGCTCATACTTGTCTCCTTGACATCGGGGTACATAGGTCTAGAGTATGATATTATGGGGTCATGGAGGATGGAACTAAGGTCATGCGCTGAGTTTTGGAATGGTCTAGTGAATATGCAGCTAACAGCCTGTCGACGCCCATCTCCATGGATACTTGAGCCCTATACTCTGCGATCTTCACTTGATCCACTCCATGCAGGTGGGCGGTTGATACTGTGGGCTGTTGCTATAGAGCATTACCAGGTAATCATACCGGAGCCAGCCCACAGGCACCGCCGAAGGCTAGAACCTTCGCGCCTTTGCCGGGAACACTAAGACGAGAGTACAATTCTAGTACCCTGAGTCGACACCCGCTATCTAACACAAGGCGCAACATCCTGTCACAAAGTCTTTTTCTGACCAACTCGTTTTTTCCTTCTGATCTCCATATCACCCTGCGCAAGCCACTTGCTCGCCTCTACTAAATGGACCACATTCACATACTGCTTGAAAAGCATGAAGACTGAGGAGAGGGCAAGCAAAGCCCAGGGAACGGCACTATCGATCTTATTGGCGCTAGGATCATTGTTAGTATAATGTACACTGTACCCTAAATACCGTGTCTGGACCTTACCGAGCCATTTCCATTGCTCCAGCGCTCCACGGTGAGCTCCATGTTTGCGGTCACGTGGGCTGGGTGACACTAGGATTTTGGTCCATCAAAAGCGATGGCACCAGTGTCGGAGAGGAGAATGAGAGCAGATACAGCGCGATGCTGAACCCGACAGACAACGACAGCGAGACATACTGTGTTCGAATAATAGAGCCGCATGGCCCAGGGCCGATTCTCGTCGATCTGTTTGTGACTTTGGCGACTTCCACCCATGGCCAGGGTGGCGTACATATGAATATAATGGCTTGAATAATCCAAGCTGATCCGACTTTGATATAGGATGCTCCATCGGGGGAATGCGCTCGCGAGGAACACCAGTAAACAGGTCGTCGTGCAACGGTCGGTGATCATATCCACGTCTGCACCGAACCGGGTGGATTGGTCCAGGCGACGAGCCGCCGCTCCGTCTAGAGCATCAAGGAGGCACGATATGCTGTAGAGAAGGGAGCATGTTCGAGGATGGAGGGGCATGTAGTAGAGGGATGCCACGGCGAAGACGATACGGGTGTATCCTAGGGCATCTACTGTGAGGCAGACTATGGTGGGAAAAATAAACCGATCAGGTTGGGGACGAAGAGGAACACATTCTCCTGTCTGTCATCGGGGGAAGGCGTTGGCATCCTGGATCTTTGACCTTCCGAGGGTCTTTAGGTAGCTAGATGCAAATGGCTGTTCAGGAGGTTCACAGGCGGAGGCGATCGGACCTGGGCTTGCACAGTTAATCCTGCGGCAATGGTCGTTAATTAGCCATCTTACCTCCTGTGGCCACACTAATCTATAAAGTCGACCTGCTCCTCTAACTGCAAGTACTTGTCTTCTCACTCAGCGCTCGAATACATTCTATCTTGGATACCATCCACATCCCCTACTGTCTCCTGTAGTGGATGAATCGATGACATCGGCTCTTTCTCTCGGAATCAAATCTTCGGCATTGGAAGCACGGGCTTAGTAAATTCGATATCTTTAAGAATGTCCCGCCAGGTTGTGATCGGGCTATATGGCCCCAGAGAGAGGATCTCCCCAGTACGCAGGGTATCTGGCTCGGATCCATAATTGAGAGATGTTGGACCAAGGGTGGATTCCACAGTGCCTATGACTTGTTGAAGGAACTGGAATCTGTTTCGATCGAGACCCAACCGGTCGAGGAGGTATTTTTGCCATCCTGGCAGATGCCGGGACCTTTGACAACTACGCTGGTGGTTACACTCGGTGCAATTGCTGTTTACTCTTGGAGTAGGAGGCATAACTGAGCTATTCACTTCAGGCGGTCGAAACGCCCCAACGAAACTGTATTCTTGGGCTAGGAAAGCAGTGAGCGCGCTTTGGGCGTAGTTAGTATTACGGGAAAGTTCTTCTCAAGGTTCATACTCGTACATATCTAAATAGGACCGTGATCTCTTTCTGGCTATTGACATAAGAATGACCTTGTCATGTCGGACCAAGGTATCCCTGAATACACTCCATTATAGAGACAGATTTTCCTCGAGTAACTACAGGCTGATTTACGTTGTGAAGTTGGAGCATGGGAACGGTCTTCAGGATACAACAAAGCTTTACGATTAAGTCGAAAGATGAACAGCAGCGATGAACTGAAGGATGCACAGAAATCAATTATTTGCTCGTAAACCCCACCCATATTCAATCCAAGAGTTCTGGTTCCCTACTAGCAGTCATGATCAACGCACGGAAAGCATAAATGAAGCAGAAAAACAACGGATGCCAAGGACAGAAGAAGATTTCATAACATCAGAAAGAAACAAGGAAATTATAATGGAATAGAAAACTGAATGAGAAAATCACATTGCGATCTGGCGCGAAAGTCTAGGAATAGGTAATAACACGAAAAACATATGTGCAGTTTTAAGGGCATTAGGGAGTTGTTTTTGTGAAAAAAGGAACAGAAAGATCCACCCTCCGTCTACTCCCAAACATTAGAAAATAAATCATCAGCGCCACCAAACCCGCCAGCCGGTTTAGTCGAACTCGTCGCCGTCGTGCTCGACGACACAGGGGCTGCGCTGGCCCAGCCGCCGAAGTCCTCGTCCGCGGCCACCGTGGGGGCTGGCTTGGAGCTGGAAGCTGATGGGGATGGGGCACCCCAGCCAGCGCCGATGTCGTTAGCGGTCAGGGTATCCGGTACCTTCATCATTGAGGCCGCAGTGGTGGCTGTAGAAGGCGCAGGGGGCGCGGGATCAGGGGTGGACCAAGCGTTACCGCCGCCCCACGGGTCAATGCTTGCTGGCAGAGCGCTGGCGATAGACGCTGTGGATGCAGCCGGTGCCTGGGGCTTAGGTGGAGGCGGAGCACTGATGTTGAAAGCGGAACTCAGCTCCTGTTGCGGGGACGAGATGGGCGGGGGAGGAGACCGCGACGCCGCAGCTGCCGGAGCTGGGGGCGCAGACGACAGGCCGAACAGATCATTTGACAGAGACGATGCTGGTGGCGAGGTCGGCTTGGTGGGTGGGGGAGAAGCAAAGCCGCCGAAGCCAGAGTCAAATCCGTTGGAAGAGATCGAGGTGGTGCGAGACTGGGGCTTGGCCGGGGGGATGGTGGGAGACGTGAGGCTGTCGAACAAGCTGCCTCCACCACCGGTGGAAACGGTAGGAGATGAGACCTTGGGAGCGGCCGGAGTCGATTTGGCAAAGCTAGTCAGATTGGCAAAAGGCGAGGGCTTCTCGGCGGGCTTCGGAGGTGGAGGAGACGTGGTCGACGGGAAGCTCAATCCGCTGAATGCATCGGTGAGACCACCCATGGAAGAGGCCGACTGCGGTGGAGATGCCAGATCGCCGAACGAGGAGGTCCGCTGATGCTGCGCCGGGGCAGGCTGAGGCTTCGAGTAGAGCGACAGGATGGATTGCTTTAGATCTGGTCGAGACATGCCAGTAGGGTTAGTCGGTGTTGAGGCCGTGCTAGCCGGACGGCTGGCGGCGGCCGGCTCGGTGCTGCCGAAGAAATCCAGCCCAAGCAACGAGTCTCCCGGGCGTTGGGGCTTAGGGGCAGCCTGCGCCTGCGGCTGTTGCTGTTTCGGCGCAGCTCGGGGTGCAGGTTCGGTCGTGCTAGGGCGCACCGGAGGAGAGATGTCATCACCAAACAGATCGATGGCAGGTTGTTGTTGGCGGCGTTGGGGCGCGGGGGGTTGGCTGGAGGTAGCCACTCGTTGAGAAGCCGAGCGCTCGAGTTTCGCCTTTTCTTGAACGACCGCGAGGGGCTTCAAGATCAATCAAGTCAGTGATTTGTCCCATTGGCAAACTCGGGGTCTCGTATCACTTGCCACATCGTCATCACCGACATCCAGTGTCGCAGGGTTGGGCATTGGGCCGTCCATCACCCATCGCTTGGAATCGTACTTGGTCCGGATAAAATTCTCAATCTTACTATCCCCATATCTCTATTAGCCAAACACTTGCAACGGCCGAGGGAAGACGCGGGTGACAATTCCACTTACGCTTCCGAGGGAACATGACCGGGTGCCAGTTTCGCTTCCCAGTATCTGCCAAGAACCCATCCATCAGCACACATTCTCACCAGGATGAACAAAAAGCCAGTCTCCAGGGGGTAGCGCACTTGTTGGCCCTCGCATTGCCCCATCTCAATACACTCTGCAGTTGTTCATCGGTCCACGCATCGAGATCCACGGATTTCACCCGGCTGATATGGGTACCCATTCCCCTATGAATGCCAGAGCAGCGGATACAAATAAAGATGCCTAGGTTCCAGGAGGCCCATCGTGGATCTACCAAGGCAATTGTCAGTCTCCTTGTGCTCCGAGATCGAGTCGCCAGGGTTCGGGACCGCGGGGGGAGGGAAGTATATCAGCAGCCAGCCCACTCACGTTTATTGCGTTTGCAATCGGCACATGTCTTGTTGTACTCGAGTTTGAGCAGGTTCTTGATGGTCTGCTGGTTCTGAGCAGCCTGGGATGGCGTCGCGCGTCGAGACATCACAGCGGGCGAAAGCAATCCACTCGAGGCAGGCTGGCAGAGCAAAGGGAGGACGAGGACGGGCAGAAAGGAGGATGAAACACGAAGGCGACTCTCCGATCGATCGTCGGTCAGGTGGCGGTTGCTGGCCTGAGGCCGCCCGGTGTGGCTGCCCGATCCGGCGCCGCACAGGCACCATATATGCAGCTCTACGGCAGTATAAGTCCGGATTCCACTCAACTCCATCTTCATGATATGACACGCGCTATCTCATGCTACACTAGTTGTTTTTCCATGGTTTACGCCTTTGACTTCGGCTCGCCTCCATCCGCTTGGAACCGCAGACTAACACTATTCACGCAGTGCCTCTCATCCGTCGGTGTCTGGTACCCTTCGCCCTTGAAAACATGTCCCAAATGACCTCCACAGTTGCTGCACACAATCTCCGTCCGCTCCATGCCAAATGAACTATCGGTGTGTCTCGTCACCGCACCGGGAAGAGAATCGAAATACGCCGGCCAGCCGCAGCCGGATTTGAATTTGTGCGAGGCCTTATATAATGGCGCATCACAGCCGGCGCAGCCGTAGACACCCTCGGTGGGATAATGGGAGTCGTATTTGCCGGAGCCTGCACGTTCGGTGCCTTTTTCACGGAGAATGCGGAATTGCTCTGTGGAACGTTTGGTTCATGGTTAGAGACTGACTTAGGTCTGTTTCTCTCGCGACCACATCAACAGTGCGGGGAGAGGGGAAGAGGAAACCAACCTGGGCTGAGAACGGCGCGCCAGGAGTCGTCACTTCGCTGGTCGGGGTAAGACATTCTGTCGTTGGCACTTGAACTGAACAGGGAGCTCAAGAAGGGGATCGTTGGAGCGGCTTTCAGAACAGTTGCTCCGGGTCGAGCGAGAGGTGGAGCTATTGCGGCTCGGCGTATGACGCGGGATCGGAGGGGAATGGCGAACGTACGGAGAGAAGAATACAATGTCTGGAAACGCATCAGGAGATGAGTATGGAAAATGGATGAAAGAGGAGGAGAGACCGAACGCTGAGGTGATTCTCGATTGAAGATTCTCGATTCGAGATATACTTGAGAACTCCACTCCGAGTCGCCTCTGGCCGAGCCCCACATGACGTGTGAAAATGATTCAATCGGATTATTCATTGGTCACGTTTTGCAGTCACATCAATAAGGTAGATCAGCTCTGTATGGATCTAGTATCTACCGAACAGTAACTATACTTCATGACAACATCTCCTAGATACTCCCTCCACTAGATTTTGAAAATATACACATGCACATGGGTATCTCCTTAAATAAAAACGACAAATCTCAACGACGTCGCACCTTTCCAGTAACCGTCAAAACACCCTCCCCAACCGCCACCTTCCAGCCCTCACAAGCCAACATCTTACCCACAGCCGGACCCAGACGAGAGGTTCCGTCGTGGCTGTGACGCCCGACTCCGGTGACGATGCGATATCCCCCACGGATGGAATCGTTGCCTCCCCGGACATACTTGGCATCCCCGAGGGAATCCCACCAGTCTGCGACTCGATCGCTGGCAATGCGAACGGCATCCTGTACCGAGACTCCGTGTAGATCCAGCATGTTGGACGTCGACTGCGAGTCCACCAAGGCGTCGGCAGCCTCTGCAGCGTTGCGCTTGGCCTGCTCCAAGTGATCTCGTCCCACGGAGGAATAGTAGGCAGCCGCACCGCCGAAGTGTCGATCAGACTTGCCTCGTTTGTACGCCATTGAGGCTTTAGAGAGGGCCTCGGCACCGGCTGCGAAGTGAGCTCCAGCGGTGCTCCGTACGGTTGTGTAGTCTCGAGCGATCCGCGCTGCAGCTTTCCGCTGTGATGGTGTTTCTTCGTCGTCCATGTCAAGTGGCAGTGGCGCCGCGGTAATCTTAATCAACTCAGATACGGACGGAGTGGTCGGTCCGGTTAACATCGCGTCTGCCAATTCACTGGCGGCCGAGGTTGAGCTCCTTGTAATTATGAGAAGACCGGCAAATGTTGCTGGTGGAATAGAGGGAAACTCCTGCATCAGCTCGGCCACCTGGGCCATCCTGACTGGGTCTTGATCGATATCTTCCTCCTTTGCCGGAGCAGACGCGCTAGCGAGAGACCGAATGGTGGATGACAGTGAAGCTCCATTGGCATGATAAGTAGACGTGACTGTTTCTTTCTTTAGAATAGGAGAGGTGCGCGAATGAATGAAGTCAACATCTTTCTGGGCAGAATCCCATTTGTTGATGGGGCGAGGCGACTCCAACTCTTCCGAATCAAAAGCAGACACTTCTTGGCTCCTGGCGGGTTTGTTTTTGCCCTTGCGCTTGCGACCCTTTTTACGCGAGATGTCGGCATCGAAGCCGTCCTGGAAGCCGTCGATTCCTTTCGGGATCGCAACCTTGGCGTCGGGCTCGTTCGAGGGTTGCTCGTCAAAAAAGACAAGATTAAGCAGAACGTCCATCGACCGATCTACATCTCCACTCGACTTTTGCAAGGTATGCTGTATGCTGTAATAGTCCGCTGAGGGGAACATTTCTGTCAAGTACGTAATCTTATCTTCTTGGGTCGCCCCGGAAAGACGAAGAGAGCCATCGGCAGCCACTGTATACGACACACGCTCGGAGAGCCCAGATTGGTCTTTCCTATGATTCTTGTTCTGATCATTGATACTGGATGAGGAAAATTCGGAGACCAGGCTGGTCAGATCTGTTTCGCGCGACGGTACGGTGCCGTTTTGCGACACGCTGCGCTCCGACGGGATGCCGTCCGCATCGAGGCCTTCCACCGATCCTAAGCCGCTCGTACCGGAAGGGTCGAAGGGAAGTCCTTCCTGTTCCCATGCGGACAATTTCAGTGTATCTAGGGTGTTTCGAAGGTCTTGGATCTGAGTCGCGTCTGTGAGGTCATAGTCACAGACGATGGCGGTAAATAGTGCTGCGTCGAGAGGTGGGCAATAGGATTCTTCCAATTCCTAAAATCCCAAGAGCAATTAACCACCGAGTTGTATAGCAAACAATACCAGCAAATATCTACGTGGGGCTTTCTAACGCGAGCGACATAGGATGCGAAAAGGGCCAAGGACTTACTCTAAATAAGCTGTCACTTTTGTCATCCATCTTCGAAGTCGCTAATGATACGTCGGGGGTGTATTCGGGGGTTCCTGGGCATGCCTCTATGTGTTTCCAAACAACAACTGGACTTCGGGCAAGGAGGAAAATCCCTGCGCAAAGAATCTGACTGGGTTGTGGGAGAGACGAGAAGCGCAAAGTGGGAATTCTGGAGCGGGGGAGAGAGTCAAAACGACACCACTCGGGGATGACATAATCGGTTGGATGACTCGTGCTTTCCACGTCATGTGTCTTGGGCCTTTTGGTCTTTTGGCTGTGCGATGTATAAACACACCGCTCTACCACCAATACTCGGTGTCAAGGCTCTCCATCTGAGTCATATCTTTGGACAAGATGGTGAATGACTAGTATCATACGGGAATTGTTCGTTTCCGTCCTTTTGCAACTCACCAAATAACATTCTCATAACGATAGCAACATATTTCTGGTGATTTATTCCGCCAGTATCTAGGGGACATAAAATGTCTTGGAACTGATAATGGCATGGATTCCACAATAATCGGAAACAAAGAACAGGAAAAAGAAAGAATAATTGAAGGAATCAAAGAAAAACCTAACACAAGCGACAAATAAAAAGGTTCGAAACATCAAACTCAGGCTGAGGCTTCTTGTTCCTCGTCAGCTCCAACCTCCGGCTCGGGTGCATCGTCAGGTGTCTCTGGCACATCCTGGCCACCTCTAATGCCCACGAGTCCATCCGTCACGGAATCTTCAGTGGTATCTGGCAAACCGGTGGGTTGGCCGAACGACTGTCCACCAAATCCTGAGAACGTGCCTGTCGCAGCATTGTTGTAGGGACTCGGGGCCCCATTGGTCGTGGCGTTCTCATCGGTCTCGTTGTCGTTGCCAGGCGGCCACGGAAAGTCCGGGAAACCTCCATTGCCTGGAAATCCTGGGAGAAGACCAGAAGTGTCCTGGGCCTCGTCGGTTTCTTCTTGTCCCTGAGTGGCACCATTCTCTCCCCCTTGGCTTGGGGGAGTGGTAAAGCCCGTGGGACCTGCAGACCCGGTTTGCTGACCGAAGCCTGAAAAGCCACCAGCTCCAAAGAAACCTCCATCCGGGGAATCTGTGACGCTCTGGGAGGGGTTCTCACTTTCTCCCTCTTGGTTTGTAGGGTTAGAGAAACCAGACTCTGATCCTTGGCCAAATTCTCCCTGACCTAACCCGCTCTGACCGAATCCGCCCTGACCAAATCCTCCTTGACCGAACCCTCCTTGGTTGGAGGAGTCAGAGAAACCCGGATAATCAGATTCCTGGCCGAAGCCAGAAAACCCGGTGCTTGGTGAAGGACCTTCACCTTCTCCTTGGCTTGGGAAGCCTCCACTAGGGAAACCACTTCCGGGGAGGCTACTGGAAGCTGGTGCTTCCGTACCTTGAGGGGTATCTTTGCCTACGGCTTGGCCAGGAGGGGCAGAGGTTTCCGGGACAACATCGTCTTCCCCTTGGTTGGGGATGTTAGCTTCCCTGGCACTTACTTGAGCTCCATCATCTGCGGGAAGGTTGGTAGAGACCGGGGGCTCGGCGGCTTGAGAAGCATCTGCACCCTGTCCCTGGCCCTGAGCGTTAGAGAAGCCCGGGAAACCTGAGCCCTGGCCGAAGCCTGAGAAGCCACCGCCTCCGGAGAAGCCTCCACTGGGGAAACCACCAGCACCACCGAAGGGGTTACTGAAGGCTGAGGCATCTTGGCTCGGAGTGTTGGAGAACCCCGGAAAACCTCCGCCGCCGAAGCCACCACCTCCTTGGAAAACCCCACTAGGGAAGTTTCCACCGCCAAAAGGGCTATTAGAGGCTGGGGCTTCGGTAGTTTGGGGAGACTTCTGGTTCTTTCCCTGGCTTGATGAACTAGGAAAGCCTGAGAAGCCGCCTCCGCCGAAGCCTTCGCCGAAGCCTCCGCCGAAACCTCCGCCTGTAGGAAGGTTACCGGATTCCGGGGGCTCGGCATTTTGAGAAGTGCCCTCACTCTCTGCTCCTTGGGTTGGGGAGGTGGGGAAACCAAAGCCACCGAAGGACGAGCCCTGCCCCTGTCCGGCACCGGGGAAGCCCCCACCGCCAGTGAAGCTTCCACCTCCTGGGAAGCCTCCGAAACCTGAGCTCTGAGCGCCCTGGGTTTGACCACCGAACTGGCCTCCGCCGAACCCGGGGAATGAGAATCCACTCATGGGGTTTGGGGCCGCGTTTTCTGCCGTAGCAGAGGAGTTGGGGTCTGCGACATCCTGACGCTTAGATGCCTGCGTCGTTCTGGTTGGGTTCTCGTTTTGGTTATTACCGAAAGGGAGGGCAAGGGCCGAAGTGCAAAGCCCTAAGATGACTGTCGACGTTTGGGGCTTCATGGTGAAGAAAGTGCCCAGGGGTCAAGGAGATGTTCGAAAGAAGGGGGTTATCGACGATCCAAAATGTGGGCAAGTCCGTGATCATATATATCATTCTCTGTCTTGATAACCTGAACAGACCGCATCTGTAAGGACGCAGCAGAATTTCGGGTCCGAATGTCCTACTCCGGAGGAGGAAACGGTACCTTCCAAGTCCGGGGTGAAACGAAAACGGGCATGGGTCCTGGATGGGCTGCGATCTAGACAGATTGGCCGAATTTGTCTATCTGTCTGTCTGTCTTCGTCCATGTCTTCGTGCTTTCGCCATCCTTCATCCTCTTCCCAATCCTAAGAATGACTAGATATAAGACCTCATCCAAGGAAAAATTGACCGAATGCAAAATCCAGGATTCCTCAAACCTTGATAGAGCTGTGACTCTATCGACGTTAGAAACTCCATATCTTCAAACCTCATGTTTCCCTTGTACCGTACCAAGAGAGGGAAAAAGGCCCTCGCACAACAGTCAGTGGTGAGTAGCAGACATGTGAAACGGCGGGCGCAACCGAGATGGTTCCTGAGAAGATCAGCAAGCTCTCTGGCAGACGTTGACGACCTGTGCTACCTCCTTTGTGTCATCCTCTTAAGACTGAGTTGACCACCCACGGTTACCAGTGGGTATGAGACTTTCATTCCCTTATCGAAACTACCTTACCACACATTCACCTACTTGGAGCAATACCACCACCTTTCTCAGGAGTCTTATCGACTGAGGGTGGGACTGCACCCTGAGAGGACATTTCCATGTGCTAGCCCACCCTCCTTTCTCTCCGTCCGCAAACAGCCAGCTGCCCATGGATACAACCACACAATTCTCCGATTCCGTCTACCCACCATTACTACTCACCTTCTCTCTCCTCCACTTAAACAAGCTGGCAAGGTCCGCTCGGGAAAATATCCCGGGTTTTCGTCTGGTGGAAATCCACCCTGCCTAGATCTCTTCGTGCAGAAGGTAGGAAGTAGGTAGGTCTTCACATGCAGAGGGCAGCAGCTGCACCTAGATTGATCTCGTCATCTCTTGGCAAGAATGTGGGCCTTCCTTAGGTAGATAGATGGGTAGTTAGTTGGCCCTGGTGTTCGTGGTAATGTGGGAGGTAGCCGCGCGGGCTCAACCTTCTGTACCCGTACCCAACTACATTGCAACGCTACTTTATGTTGTTAGGTTTTTCTCCCGCTGGAGAATCATATCATCAGGGTTGTATTTTGCATCAATGAGATTATCCAATCTGAACAGATGCTGAGGATTGTCGTGGTAGCACTCGGCTCTTGAGAGTAACGGAAACGGAAAGCCGCATTCCTGACTGACGATCTGTGGCGCACCAGAAGACCAAGCAATGGTTCCAGAGCAATTGCCGTGCCCTACTGTTGGAGAAATCAAGGGGGGGGAAAAAGAAAGCCTTGAACTTTGAAACTTGATCTCAATTCTCCGACATCCCTGTACTAGTACTACGTCTTTTGAAGGACTGGGAACAACAAGGTGGCGATTGACTTAGATATACCCAAGAAATAACAGTAATACAAAACCACGACGTTTATTTGATCCTCTGTTAATTTGCACGTTCAAATCCGGTATTACAAATGGAATCGAGGGTCTTTTCTCAAGGTGTTTATTACCCCCCGAGGCATTTCACATTCATCTCTCGTCCCCAATCAACCTCTACTATACCGTATGCGTATGCATGATAACCATGTCTATGTAAGGTGCATGTCAATCATACCTGATAATCGGAACCACTGCGCAGATATATGTCGTTGCATTGACTATACTCTCGGGAAGCTAATATAGCGGTCCGGTTCAATATCCAGGCCTTGCCTCCAACGGAGCGGTGAGAGAAGCACTTCCAGTCCGGCACAGTAATTTCTATTTGATGCTGTGTCTATCGCAGTCATCAGGATAATAGGTGGGTAGCGAGAAGGCGAAGCGTAAGGGAGAAAGCAAAGTATCTGGGAAGTAAACGCTAAGTAGCTGTCTACCGTGTTGCGCGTTTTTGTTCAACATGCTGGCGACTCCGGACCATCGTTACGCACGCTGTCGTAAGCACGACAATGGTCTATTTATGGGGCATCGTGAAGTGTACAACTGGTCTGGAGATGCTGTTATAATTAGATTAAACAATGGTCATTCAGCGTCGACCACCTAGAACGTGACGCTATAACGTGGCAGGTGCGAGATGAAGAAGGCCTCAGGCGCATCGAACTCCCATGGAATTCTACGTGTCAGTAGGGAGGAACAATGTTGGAATCCGACGGGAATACAGCGTACAGTTGCAGAGCGCAGTGCTTTGTCGCCTCCTACCAGCTAATAATAGCTTCGGCATCACAAGTTCGAATCACGCCTGGACTACCCTGCACGCCATGGTTCTTGCTGTTGCCATTGAGTCACGCAACTACCTATTAGCCAGATTCGGGAGAATATAAAGGCAAAATCTCAATAGTTCGTGCAGACCGGCAGTTCGGGATGTGATATGTCGACTCTGGAAGCGGCTGGGGATGATATGTATACCGCTCGGCGTGCGAATCAGAAGTTTATTGGCAAGCCAAAAATCCCTAATGTGCAGCGCATAAACAAGCCTTGTCCGAAGGCAAACTCAGAGCTCAACTCCGATTAACGAGATAGGCAAGAAAAGAAAAGGGCAATCGGAGGCGAGTCCACGTTATCGGTCGTACGCAACCCTCTCCCTTCCAATGCGCCAAGTATTGCTCAACGGACTGGATTGCGGAGTCGTCGTAATTCGTTCGATTTCGGTGTTCTTCGAAGTCGCAATTGAATGCACTGTGTATTTCTGATAGCACGATAATGAAAATCTGAGATTTTTTAGGCAGCAAACATGTTGTCGTGTTAAGATTGTTCAATCGCCGACACTAGTTGGCCATTATGTAGCCTCTAATGTATGCAGGTTCGTAGCTAGCTTTATCAGACTTTCAGTTGATCCCCACCGATGTGTCAACGATCGTCAATTAATTGTCGAGCCGACAAAATTTATACACACGTCGGTTTTAGGCAGCTCCTCGGTTTCGCCATCAACAAGGGTCAGCCCGAGGAACAGGTACCCCGTGCAGTAGGGATTAGAGGAAAAGAAAGGAAGAAAGAAGCACAAAGGCCAAAAGAAAATAGCATCCCCTGTTGGATAATACGTCATGATCGTAACTAAACGTATGCCAAAGGGCAACCCTTGAGAAGGAAGATGCCTCCTGCACGCACGGGCAGAGCCCCGTCGTGCTGGACACGGACTGCCTTAACGTTACCCTAGATTTCCCAGAACCAGTCAGGCGAGGTCAGTTTTTCTGCAATGTCTTCTCGAGTCTGCCAATTAAGAGTCCCGATGATGAGAGGATCGGTGGGATTCGCGGACGAGGGCGAAAGAAGGATAGATCACCTGTGGCCCCCCTCGCTTTAATGCAGGATGCTGCTCCCTGTGCTTGCGACCTCAAAGAACACCGAGAAAACTCAATTTAGATTTCTCCTATCGGTCAATCCGGAAGGACCTGAATGGCCTCCGAAACGGAAGGAGCGAGCCCTGGAAACATTGGCCGATCGCTCTTGCCATGGCTTCTTCTTGCGGTGTATGGAAATGCCTCCAGTTGCGATATAAAGACCCCTCGTCGTCCCTTCCAAGTTGCAGCCTATTCATTCGATTGCATTCCAGTCTATTCCAGTCTATCGCTGATTTATAAATACATTGCTGTTGTTTTTAATACTTCACTACCTCGTTGATCGAGCTGTCTTGGATTCTTTGTGATACCTTTTATACCATTTTCGCACATATCACTTCACAATGCGTTTCAACGTTCTCTCGATTATTCTCTTTGCAGTCTCCTGCGTGGGTATGTGATTGAATCTGCTGGCCGTGGTTGTGATCAAGGGATTATCTGCTAACGTTGCTCGATTCGAAGCTCTCACTGTCACATCGCCCAAGACCGGGGCCAAGGTTGATTTGAGCAAGGAGTACGAGATCAAGTGGAAGTCCGTCCAGTAAGTGACTGATGCCATGTATAGAATGTTCCTCGCATACTAATCATGCATAGGTCGGACCCAACCAAGTTCAGCATCGACCTGGTCAACATGAACGGCTCCAGCGCCAACAAGGAGATTGCCAAAGATATCGACGCCTCCCAGGGCTCCGTTAAAATCGACCCCGTTTGGGGTATTCCGAAGGAGTATGTCTGGTCCAATTTGATACACCATGGGCAGACGAGATGATTGGGCTCGCAATACGCCCTTCAGTTCGAAGCTAATCTTGTCGCTTTCACTACAGCGCCGGCTACCAGCTCAACTTCATCTCTCGAGACAAGATGAACACCGGCATTCTCGCCCAGTCGCAGGAATTTGAGGTCACCAAGGTTGCTGATAAGCCCAAGAACAGTAAGAGAGACTCTACATTTTCTTCCATCACCACATCTACACCATAAACATCACTATCTTCATCACCACCATCACCATTGTCATCATCACCACACACAGCTACCAGCACCAAATCTACTTCCCGCCCCTGCATCAAACATCAAACACTTTCCAGCTCTACTATACCATCATCTAGCACCATTCCCGCCTGCTCTGCAGCACCGAGTGAGTATACACACGAATTAAGAGAGAACGGTCATTAACATAATATTCTTCCGCAACAGAAACGACCACTACCTCTAGCTCTTCGAGTCCCACCGAGTCCACTGCTGCGCCCACCAACTCCACCGCCGGTGCCTCTTCCCTCGCGATTCCGGCGACTTTCGGCTCTCTCATGGTGAGTATCTTCGCACTTGTGCTCTAAGCGGCCTTCTGGTCCTACCGAGTACTTGGAGCAAGTGAGAATGAGCGAGAAAAAACGGACGCTTCAGCGTCCACACCCTGTCGACATCCTAAAAACCGAAGAGTAACGATTCACCCGTCCATCATCCTGGTCGTCGCTTTTCCAACTTTTCATTTCGCGGTGAGAATATTTAATTCATCTTGGACTATATAATGCATTAGTTAGTTGCTGTGTGATGAGAAACAAGCCCGATGTATTTACGCGACATCTTAATGAATATTCCCTCCTTCACTAGTTTTGCGTTCGTCTATTTCTTTCCTCGGTATGGTTTTCGAGCTTGCATTTCAATTATAAGGCTGGTTGTGACAATTCATCACTCATGCAAGGATACTGCATACATTGCTTCTATAGTATTGTTCATTGCATGCATTGGATTTCACTAGTATTTCTTTTTGGCTTCGCGACTGCATGTGATAGGTACTATTTTATGTGCCATGGAGGCGAGAGGATCTGTGCGCAATTGATCTGGTCTAGAGTGTTCTATCATTAACATAAAGTGTTAATTGTTTTCCAATATATTCTTCTGTCATCCCGTTGATTATGTCTCTTATTACTTAGATCACATCGCCTATGTTCATGCTCTCTTTGTCACCTTGTATCTTGTACTCCGTATGACCAGACCTACTAGATAGCTCTCAAGAGTCGAGATTCAGTGACAGTGCGATTCATGTCCTCTAAGCACGAAGCATACGAAGAAATAGGACTGTCCATATACTGCTCTATCCTAGGTATGTAAGAATTTCATAATATATCCTGTACCACGAACCATCTCTGAAATCAACCCGGACATTTACCTACCACCTAGTGTATTTACTACCTCCTGCCTAATAGTAGGTCAACTTATTTCAAGAGACTTTGTGTGCAATTTCTATTTCTCTTCTCCGGAGATAACTTAGTCGCGGTAGATATACTACAGTTAACTCCCTTGTAAAGTAGATCGAATACTACAATATACCGCCGCCGCCGCCGCCACCGGCCAGACCAGGTAGAATATACAGTAAGGCTACACTCTACAAAGACGAAGTAAAGGCATGTGCAAATGGGTATATGAATTAAGGTACAAGAGAATGTACATATTTACAAGCCATGAAACAAACAACACTCGGCAAAGGGGGGACAGGGAACTGAAAAAAAGAAAAGGAAAAGAAAAGTAACCACACACTCCTAGTTAGTTGATTGCTAGTTAGTTAAAGCGAGCCCATCGCTGAGTCAGCGAAACCGGAGCCGGAGCCAGACGCGGCAGCGCTGGCACTGACGGCTGGCGAGGAGGTGTAACCATTGTAAGTGTCATTGATGCCTTCTCGAGGCCGGTCCCAGGTACGAATGTGTCCTAGTGAGAATGTGGTGTTAGTTGGGTTTGTAATGGGGTATCATTTCTGCGGATAAGCAGAAGAAAGGAAAAGAGAGGGAATGATCAGGCAGCCGTAGTACATACCTTCTAGGGAAGAGGTCATGATGGAATCTTCTTGGAATCCTAACCAGGAGATAGGGTCATCTCCGACGATCTTGGACTACCAAACAGTTAGTTAGGCTTTTTCGGGGTTTCTGGTTTTGTCGTCGCCTCTCTGTGCGACGGGGATGTATGTGTAACAAGAGGGAAACGAACCATGATAGGTGGTAGGAGAGCAGTCCGTGCCCTCGGTTCGACAGGATGACGGACGGTCTGGTCATAGGTGTTGTCAATGCCTGCGGTGCGTTGCGAGTCCGATCGTACGCGGTTGCCTGCGCTGTCGGCTCGATGACGATTGGCGTGTTGAGCATTGGAGGGGAGAAGACTGGTTCGATGACGGGCGCTGGCTTGGAGCTAATGGCGCGTCGAGTCAGTAAGTGAGCAAAGTGAATAGTTGATGGAGTCCTTCCTCTACGTACCGCTCTTGGTCGATGCAGCATGCCAACGCTGAAATCCCATAACAGCAGTCTGCAATCGTCCCCGACACTCCCAAATCGGTATGTCCGTTCGTCACAGCGCCAAGGATCAAATGCTACAGCTGAGACCCAGGAATTGTGACCTTGGCATCGGGCGACAATCTTGCGTTCGGGAAAGGACCATATCGTCACCAGATCATCCTGGCCGCCCGTCACGATGTATTTGCCATCAGGTGACCAGCATACGGAAATCAGTCCCCCATAATAGCTGCGGAAGATATCCAAAGCTCTGCAATGTGTCCAGTCAATTGACTATTTCGATTGCTCGAGTGCACTATAATTAGGGGCGTAAACTCACTCCTCTTTCAAATAGTCCATCACCCGCAGGGACCCGTCCTCCAAAACAATAGCGAGATGCCGTTGGTCGGGAGAAAAGGCGAACTGGCAGACCCTGTGGTTGGCGATCTTCCATAAAGCGACCGGGTTCGTTTTCTGGTTCCTCGAATTGACCGATTTCAAGATCTGCAGCGGCTGTCGACCGCAGGATTTGATAGCTTCTACCGACGGACTGCTCAGCTCGGGTGTGAACAAAGCATCCTCCTTCTCCTTATCATAAACAACCAATTGTCCATTCGCATGCGCCGCCATGAACAGATTTTCCGACCCAGGTATCCATTTGATGTGCGTCACCGGGGAGTTGCTAACCACCCCGTTCTTGTTGATTCGGGCGTATTTCTGTGAAATTGGCTCGTACCAGATGATATCGCCTGACGACGAACCCATCACAACGTCAATGTGGGACGAGCTTTTCGTCAACTCGTTCACATCATGGCTCAACATGTGCGCCCTGGTAAATAGGATCTTCGAGAGCGGCTCGTCCTTTTGTTTCGAACTCAAATCCAGCCACTGGAACGCGCGATTGATATTGGCGAACGCAAACAATCCGTCCGGGCTTCGGTCATTCAGCCGTTTCGTCGACGCCTCGTGGGTAATGACTCGCGAGACAAATGAGGAATTGCTCTTAATGATGTTGTTCTTCGGCTTGCGCCTCTTGACGCCTTCCTTCGTGATCGGGGCCACAAGCGCGGGATTGCCGTCTCCGAATGCGGGCGCCGTGATGCCGTCGTTCAAGGAGAAAACGGGGGTCTTATTTCGAGAGCCAAGACTGACCAGCGATAACTTGACGCCCGTAGTGGGAGGGGTGGGAACCGTTGCTAGGGGGTTAGGGTTCATGATCGGAGCTTCGGAGGGATGCGGAGGGGGTGTCGCAAGGTGTAGGTCATCCTGAAGGTGATAGGTGCCTGTCGCAGCAGTCGACGTTAGCGCGGTCATCGACACGGATCTTCATCTGCGAACGGTATGGGAGAATATCCAGAAAAGCAAAGCGCACCTTCTCCGACCTGCAACGGACATCCACCCTCTGGGTTGCTGATTATATTGTTGGTTTCGACAACCGGGACCGCCATGCCATTCGACGCTCCAGCTGCATAGGCAACTGGAACGGTGTAGCGCGGCGGAGGCGGGGGAAGGACGCTGGGTCAACAGAGTCAGCCACGAGACAAAAGCCGCAACAATGCCGTCATGAAAAGTATAGTCCGGGACAGTTTCTGGGGAACCACGGAGATCACAGCCGATGGACACATTTAACAACCCCCGGACGGCCGAGCAACAGACCAACAAATAGAAGAGGAACGGGCACGGGTAGGCAGGCCGAGACGGGGTGATTCTTACAACATGGCTGCAATTGCGACACCCAGTGCAATTTAGTCCAACGGAGAAAGGAGTGTCTCGTGAGACGGGATGAACGCAACCCGGTCAGGACGGCTTCGATAGATTGGTCACGCAATGATAGCGAATCCTCCCCCGAGAGCGGCACCTGGGATGGTGCTACTCAGGGTGGTATGAGGCGCTAAAGGAGTGGATTAATTGGATAATAGTTACAACACAAGGTTCAGGGTGGGAGATGTCAACGCGATGAATAAATAGGTTGAGAACCAAGGTGCTGTGCAATCTTTAAGTACCGCCGGTGTGTCGCGGAGGAATATCGGGGGGTTTTAGGCGCTGCACTGCCCGGGCGTTTTAAATGAGGGGGCGGAAGGAGGGCGTTGAAAGTGTCCGATGGATTCCAGGAAGGATGGATCGGGGGTACACTGTTAGAGTGATTGAATAAATGATCGGAGGGACGTGAAGAGTAGAAGGGCGAGAAGTATTCCTCTGCGCAATCGGCATAAGCGAGGCAGGAGCGCCCAAGCCGGTTAGTTCCAGTGAGGAGAAGGTTTTCCGGGGATTTGCCTGGTTTGCCTGATTTGCCTGGTTGGCGCTTCTCTCGTGTGCAAAGGCGGGGAGGAGTTCGGGCTGGTGATTGCTCCATGTGGTTTAGCGGGCTGGCCGCACTAGCGTCTCCCTAGTCTATACATATACCTACGAAGCACTTCCGTACCGATTACTCCTATACTTACTACAATCTGAAAGGTCATCTTTCATCATATATTCATATAGTATTAATAACGACACATGTATCCATCTGGTGTACACCGATCGAGAACCATTCCCTCATTCTCATTCCCCACTGCCACTCACTCTCCGCCAGATCATCACCGCCGCGGCTCCGGCACAGACCACGGCCCCCAGGGCAATGCCCCATGCCATCCATTTCCCTTCGGCGTCTTCCTCGCTCCGAGGGAATGCCAGGCTGGGCTCCATGGCTGCTTCGGCAATGTGCACAAACACCTCCTGGATCGAGCTCCACGTGGCGCTGACATGGAGCGGCGGACTGGTCATGTTCAACATAGCAGTATACTCGTGCGGCTGGTACTCGGCTCGTTGCGTGGTGCGGTCCAAATCCGCTTTGAGAGCGATGAAAACACTGGGAAGCTCTTCTAGATGGGGGTACTTGGACCGCAACGCCGGGATGTATGCAAATGAATCGGGGTCCGACGAATCGTAGGTGTATACAATCACGTCGCACTGGTCCAGAAGCTTGGATTGGTTTTCGAGAATGGCCGGCTCCAGTTCGCCAAGCTCATCCAATATCATATAGCATTGCTTACCCCCAGGAAGCTCCACCGTGTTGACCGCGGTTCGTGGTTGAATCGTGGGGTGATATGTCGTGCTGAAACCGCGCGAGAGGAAGGCATCAAGAAGGGCGGACTTCCCCGAGCTGGGAGCCCCAAGCACGTGGCCCAAGACGACGTTTCGGCCCACCCGTCCAGGGCGCTTGCGCCGCTTTCGCGGACGAGTCACTTTTAATGCAGCCGTAGTAGACGGATTACTTCTGTCGGATGATTCGAACCCTAGGTAGGCGAGGTACTCCAGCGTTGTTTTAGGCGAAGTGAAAGTGGTCATACTCCATTGCGCAAGCCAACCTTGCAGAGTGACATGTCCGGCTTCGTTCCGCACCGTAGAGGACGGGAATGAGCCGTCGGCCCAGGAAGCCGGTAAGCCGGGGGTCGGTGCAAAAAGGGACGCCAATTCAGCATTGTTCAGCCCGCCATCATTGTCTTTGTCCGACAGAAGAAACAGGTTGACAAAGAACCTGTAGCCCTCGGGAGACAACTCGGCAGATGCGTACGGGGGAACCTCAAATCGTGGATGGAGAAAACTCTCCTGGAGCGACAGGTTGTCAGTGTATTGGAACGCTCGTAGAATGATCCAGACAGTCTCGTGGCGTCCTTTTTCAGCGTACATCTTATTCAAGTGAATGAATCCCCGGCAGTCAATGCCAGATGGCGTCACCGAATGTGGGTTTATCTTCTGAATGGTCTCCTTGATGTGCATCAGGTCTTCTTCACTCAAAGGCTTTTCAAAGCATCTCATCTGGAAATCTCCGATCTCCTTGTCGGAGAGAAAGCCGTCTCTGTCTTTATCACTCAGGTAGAAGATGCGCTGCAGCGCTGCGATCGCGGCCGGTTTTAGGGAAGACTCCTTGGAGTCGAACAGCGGAGCAATCGGGTGAGTGACCGCTTTCTGGCAGAGGAAGAAGGCTTCGTTGACATTGCGATGCTCTCGAGCGCTCGTGCGAATGCAGGAATCAATCTCCTTGAACTCCGCCATCAATGGCAGCATCTCCTCCTCAATGACCTGGGACTCGCTGTGGCCTGCAGCAAGGTCCGACTTATTGGCGCACAGCACCACGGGCACATTGACTCCCAAGGACCGAAAATATGGCAGCCAGAAAAGCGCAACTCTCTCATAACTGTAATGATCCGAATAGACCAACAAGATCACATTTGATTTTCGAATCTCTCGCGCCAGATTGCTGCGCTCCTGCGGGAGGGCGGAGGTATCGACCACCGTGGTGGTTGTGACATTTTCGGGGGTTCCGATCGTAGGAGGGATGGTAATCTGAGGAAGTATGGGCTGGATCTTGTTTGTCACGAATACACCCTTCACCAGGGAAGTAATGAGACTGGATTTCCCAGTCCCCTCATCGCCACACACACAGATCCGCACTGGGAGATGTTAGCACATCATGTCGTGATTGAGGCCTCGGCGAGCGGTACTGGGCCAATCGCACCTGTAGCCATTTGCAACGGGGAAGGCGATCAACGGCGCCTCTTTCAAATCACTCCCAAAGCATGCTTCATGAGCTGTGAGTGGTATCACCATGTATGAATTTCAGAGGAAACAAGTTTCCAAGTGGAAGGCACCAGGGAATAGTTTTCCTGTGTTGCGTTGATCTGCTGCGATAACTAACTCGGAGCTTCGGCGATTCTTCCGCCGACTCTGGTGGCCTCAGGTGTCAACTTTCATCAGTGTATTTAGTTTGATGTCATAGTTGAGATTAGATTAATTATACAGTACTCCTTCCAGCATAACAAATACATCTCCCTTGGAATTCTTTCCATCATTGTAAGAAACACAAAGATACTCAATCAATACAGGTAATTAATTAGTCAAGGCAAGTCCAAGACGAAGAGAAGCGGATCGAACGACTCCGCCACTTTGCGCCCAGCACGAGAGACGGTTGGAGAGAGGGAGAGGAAGGGAGGGAGAGCGAGAGAGAGAGGGATATATTATTCATTCATTCCTTCTGTCTTCTCTCTCTCGCTGCTCGGAAGGTGCCCACATTCTTCATCAACCTTTCCATTAACCAACCTCTCCGTGGTTCGGCACGTCGGCGAGACCAAGGCCCAGGTACCTTGAAATACCACCTCTGTAGTTACGGAGTACTACTAGTTAGCTTGATATCGAGCGCCCAGTCACCAGTGTCACCCGTCATTTGGTCCACTTCCGGTCGCCCCCATCTGAACGGACTTCCGTCGCGCATTCTCTCTCCAAACTATCAACACCTTCCGGTCTCCCTGATTCCTTCGTCCTTCGCCCTTCTCCCTCTCCTCCCTCCCTCCCTTTCCCTCTCCCACCTCGCTCCCGTTAAATCTCGAAGAGCACCGTCAAAATGCCTCTTGGGATACACAATCCCTTGCCCTCGTCTCTGGGAAGTACGTATCTGCTCACTTCCATTGCAATTTCCCCGCAATTCATCATGAACTTCGGCGCTGACATTGCGCCCGTTTGACAGGCGAATGCAAGAAGGCCGGTAAAATCATTGCTTCCTTCGTCGACCCGCGACAGTCATTTGGTCCTGATAAAGTTATTCCTCCCGAGATTCTGGCTGGGGCTAAAGTATGATCAACCCATTCCCCTTGAAATAAGAACGAAGCACCCTGGACTGCAATCGAACTAACGACTTCTCTCCATAGGGTCTGGCCGTTCTCACCGTCCTGAAGGCTGGTTTCCTAGGCTCCGCTCGTTTTGGTTCGGGAGTGGTCGTTGCCCGTTTGGCCGATGGCTCGTGGTCCGCTCCGTCAGCGATCGCAACGGCCGGTGCCGGATTCGGTGGTCAGATTGGGTTCGAGTTGACCGACTTCGTCTTCATTCTCAACGATGCCGCCGCTGTCCGGACCTTTTCGCAGGTGGGAACACTGACGCTGGGTGGTAACGTTTCGATTGCTGCGGGGCCGGTAGGACGGAATGCAGAGGCTGCAGGTGCAGCCAGCACGAAGGGTGTGGCGGCGGTTTTTTCGTACTCGAAGACCAAGGGTCTCTTCGCCGGTGTGAGTTTGGAGGGCAGCATGCTGGTGGAACGCAAGGATGCGAACGAGAAGCTCTACAACAGCCGAGTGTCAGCCCGCCAGCTGCTCAGTGGAACTATCCGGCCACCCCCGGCCGCCGCCCCCCTGCTTAACGTCCTAAACTCGCGTGCCTTCTACGGGAACGCCAGGAACCAAGGCGACGCCATGTACAATGACATCCCTATCTACGATGACCGACATGACGACGTGGTGTGGGAAGGACGGCGCGGAGACGCGTTTGGGGAGGGCTCTCGGCGGAATACCACTCGCTCCGGCGTCAACAACGATGCCGACGAGTACGAGTACCGTGACCGACCCCGTCGCGCAAACACATGGGCTGACGATGTGTACGACCGGCCTGCGGGAGGTCTCGGCCGCTCTGCGACCACCCGACAAACCCGCAATGATTATGGTCGCAACGACAACTTCGATACGTTCGGTCGCAACCGCAGCAACACGGCACCCTTCGCCGAGGATGACTACGTTTACTCGGATCGCAAGCCCACTCGGCCCACAGCGCCCAAACCGGTCTTCGGGCAACGAACGGGACAGGGCGCCGCTCTGCGACAAGACCAGGCGGTTGCACTGTTCACCTTCGATGCGGACCAAGACGGAGATCTTGGGTTCAAGAAGGGAGATATTATCACTATCCTGAAGAGAACCGACAAGCAAGAAGACTGGTGGACGGGGCGCATTGGGGACCGGGTCGGCATCTTTCCCAGGTATGACCATTGATTTCTTCACTTACCTAGAACAGAACTCCGTCATGCTAATCATATAACCTCTTCTAGCAACTATGTTGAGACGGCCTAGAGCTCTTACAGCCATGAGTCTTGGCTTATGCGGAACGACCTTTAATGACCCCAACGTCCACCCTTGTTTCCTATTCATGGTCCTGCCTTTCTATTTCTCTACTCCCTTTTCCTTGTCGCGTCCGTCTTTTCGTGGTATCTAAGCGGTGCCACATCCTTTCAGCCGTACATCAAGGAACTACATACCCCTCCATGTCCTTCCCGGTTTCCTTTCGGAGACCCTCTTCTGAATTTTCTAGTGCAAGCGCTGGAGTTCTCGTTGTGCAGGTTGGCATGGACAGCCCGGAGTCGGTTCACTCGGGCTTAAAATAAATACCTTTTGTATATTTGGCCGTGATAAGGTTTCTCTAGATCACTTTCCTTCTCTTTTGTTTTTCAATGTTGTTCGCGGTTGAATGCGCCAGTTTGTAAATTGATCCTTGACTCCGTTTTCAAGTATAGTTCCAGCGTCCATCAATATTCCAAACTGGTTATGGCGAAAGGGATGGAACAGAGGGCAGCAAGGGGCCCCAAGTATAGTGTATCGACATAAGTCCTCGGCGGACAATGGAGCCCAGCGAAAGGCCGTACATACATTCCTAGGAAGAATCTAAAACCCCAGCATCCCACAAATCAAGAATCCGCCGTTATTCCATTCCTTCGGTATTTCCATAACCGTCCAACGGTAGGCACCAATTATTAATCAAGGAGGGAGGCTTGTCAGCATAAAAGAAATTCTCCGACAAGGTACAGGGTAGTCACCGGACACTGCAGACAGATGCGCGCTCCCCCCCTTTCCGGGCCAATCGAGATCAGGTCATCGATGGGGCCCACGAGACCTGAAACGGAGGGCCTTGAGAGCCAAGCGCAGCAGGGCGGCTTCTGGATGATTCCCTGCTGTGGATGGGACAGGATCACCTAGTGAGGAGGACAGGTGAGCTGGGTGTTGGAACAAAGCCACCCGGTGAGGTGAGTCAGTCGATGACCATGTCTGTGTCCGGGAGTAATCAGGCGCCCTGAAGATGGGACGGGAGCCTTGGCTCTTGACTGTCATGGTATCAACGGGCTTGTTCATTCGACTCCTGAGTCCTGAATCAGGGCGGAAGAGGGTCGGCTGAAACACGGAAGACAGCGGACTCGGGGTAGGGATAGGGATAGGGATAGGGATGGAACCATCGACTACGAAGTAGAGGGGTGTGAACTCGACCATGTCATCGGATACACTCGAGAAGAAATCAGCGAGGGTTGTGCTTTTGTCGTCGCCCTGTGACCATTGTTCGCTCATCTGAAGGAGTGTAACCATATACTTTCACCCGGCAGCATTCCATAGTAGAAGACAGTAGTACAGAGTATGGAGCATGGAGACAGATAGATAGACAGACATCGATTTAGGCTATATGCTCGTTATATGTAGTGCAATGGATCTGATAGCCAGCAAACTCCATGTATGATTGATCATATTCATAAATAGAAGCATGCTAAAAAGGCCAGCGCAGGGGGGGACATGGGGGGCAAATGCTGATCAGCGATCGTCTACCGTCCAGTGGCCCTGATCGGCCCTTGAGTGAGTAAGGTAGTGGAGCGGGACAGTCGACAGGATCCAACGGAATGAAGAGAGGTGAGTGGGAGGAGAAATCAGTGTTTGTCAGTCTAGGCCAAGTCAGTAGGAGGGGCATGGAAGTGATCATCACTTGAGAGGGTTGAATAATGAACGAGTGAGTGACCCAGAGAGTAGAAGAAGAGTCCAGACACAGAAGACACAAAAGACACCGACCGGGCAACGTGACCGAACTCCCGTTCCTCAGGCAGCTCTTCGTTCTTCTCTCTTCTTCCGCACCGACGTTCTCTCTACGTTCAATCCATTTAATCCAATTCCAGGTACCGCGCGACTTTGGACGTCTCGGCGGGTTGTATCCTCAGCCTCGCGCTTCTCTTTTCCTCCCTCCTCCTCTACCCCTTCGTTTCTCTCCCCATTTTCTTTCTTTCTCCCCGGTGCCCTCTCCTCTCTTTCTATTCTCGAAGGTTCATCACTACATACAGCGTGCGCATACTTTTTCCTTCTTTCTTTTCTTTTTCCGTTCCTCTCTTGAAGGAGAATTTGTCACCGGATGCCTAGCCGTCATCCTCATTCTCTCTTTCCTTCCGTTACCCTGGTGGTTGCTCTTCGTCGGCGTTTCTTCCCCGCTTCCATGATTCCATGACCGCCATCCTGTTTCCTAGTCTTTCCGCCCAGGTGGTACATTGACCTCCTCTCCACGAGGCGAGATTCTCATCGCCCTCCGGTCTCCCCAGCCCGTTTCGGGATTTCTTACAGTTTGAGTTCCCGGACAAGTTGCTCTTCATGCAGGTGCGTTGGCTTCTAACCCATCTCTCTTGGCCCTTCTTTTTCTTCTCCCGTCCTGCGTTGCTGTTCATGGATTGAACCATGTTCGTCTGCGATTTGCCTGTGATGCCCGTCCCGTCTTACTTACCCCCTTGTCTTGTGCTGTCCCTTTTTTTTCTCTTTGAACAACGTCAACACAACCACCGAATCTCCCCCCAACAAATGCAATGAAGATCAATGCGAACGTTGTGCGATTCAATTTTCCTGTTTATCCTTTGTGAATTATGGATCTGAACTAACAACCCGCCCCGTTTTCTAGGCTTCACCGAGCCCGAGCCCCTCTGAGGTTGGCGGAGGATATGCCACACGACGAGGACATGGACCTCATCTGTCGATCAGTGACCCGAGTCACCATGTCACGGAAGCGATCGGCCATATGTACGAAGATGATTACGACAAACGGGAATCGAAACGCCTCAGCTATATCCCCTCCCCTCTGACCGATACCATCTCGATCATCCCCCCGAAACTCGCCGGTGCCGAATCGCCCTCGTCGCCGCAGTCGCTCCAAGTACAAAGCCATCTAAATGAAATAAACAACAATAGACAAACAAATGGACAGTCTCGCCCGCCCGCGGGTGCCAAATCTTTGGATAGTACCAGCCCAACCTCCCCTACTTCAACCACTTCCCCTGGATCGACCGACACCGCCACCACCTCCTTCCCGCTTAATGATATCGACTACGAATCCAACCCTGCCGCCGTAGCTCAGGAGCTTAACAATTTGGCCGCCATTCGGCGGATGTCTATGGATGTAGCAGCCACGGGCGATCCGGATCTTCCCAGCTTTAATCCCAACCTCTCCGTACCGTCGATTGCCCCGTCACCTTCCGACGATGAAAACGATGCCTCCCGACTCTTTTGGGTTCCAGCTCGCTTGCACCCGGAGCTGGCCCCGAAAGAATTCAGGTCCTTTCTCGAAAGTAAAGCCGATCATATCAAACGAAAATCGGGCGATTTCTCGACTTTGGGCCCTGAACGTGAAGGGTCTAACGGAGGTCTTCGGCGTAAGAAGTCCATGCTGTCTAGACAGATCGACACTTCCCAAAACTACACCGACGGTGCGGAGCGGCTCGAGAGGAAACGATCAAAGTCGTCCAAAGGGGACGGCCCCAATCTGCAAGAGCTGGAGACCCTGGTGGACGACTCGCTACCCCGAAGTGCCAGCTCGTCCTTGTTGAGCGAGATGCGGAACCTCGATATCGCCGAAGAGGATAGGCCTATCCTCCCGCCGGCGCCTCCCGGCCACAGTCTCAGGCGGTCCACGAGAACCCAATACAGGAAAGCCGGCAGCTTGAAAAAGGGCGAGAAAGTTCCATATTCCAAGCGTCTGGCGCGGACGTCGGATACCAGCGAAGGCGCCGCGCCGGCTTTAACTGGAGAAAATCCCGTCCTGGGTCTGAGCCGGGTATCGACCGATCCCACTCCCAGTGCGACGCGGGCGGCAAAGTCCACGCAGGCAACGGCGGGCGGCTCCGACGAGGCCATGGGCCCCTCTAGGGGTTCAAGCCCAGAGCAGCAACAATTTGGTAACGAGCATTCGGATGAGTTATCAGCAGAATCCAGGAGCAGGTCGGGCTCCCAGTCGCAACACCGTCAATGGCATTCCCGAATCAGCTCCAACGGGAAATCCACCCTGCATATACCTCCGAACGAACAGAAGATTCCCGAGATTATCGAAACGCCCCCTCTGGAACCCGCCGCAACGCCAGAACCCGCTTCTCCGCAGTCCCCCTCCAATCCCAGCCGAGGATCTTCTTACGACCCGCCCCCGTCTGCAGTACCCGCGAAAACCCAGCCGGCTTACGATCAGAGCTCCTCCAAACGGTCTCAGCAGACCCGCGCGTATGGCAAAGAGAGTACGCCCTCGTTCAACGAATTCGCCAACACCCCACAAGCTCTCCCAGGCAACACGACCCGCACGGACAGCCTTTCGTTTATTCCTACATTCTCCGATGATCGCAAAGCGGATACCAAGACAGAAGTCAAGTCGGAAGGCAAGAAATCCAAGGACAAGAAGGACTCGGAAGGCGGACGCAAGTCGAGCTGGCACTGGTTGCTCGGCTCGGAAGACAAAGACAAAGAAAAGGAAAAGAAGAAGGATAAGGACAGCGACTCCAAGAAGATCAAATCCAAGATTGTCGATAAGGTTCACGAGACGGCGCACGCCTTGCCGATCAGCGACTCCAACCAGCGCGGACGAGAAAGTATTGTGGTGGATCGGCTTGATCCCAAGCTAGAAGAAGAGCGCCGCAAAGACCACGTTCGTCGTACGTCTGGCGAGTCGAAGAAAGAAAAGGAGTCCGGGCTGTTCTCTTCTATCTTCGGCGGTGGCCGGAAGAAGGGCAGCGGAGATAGTAGTCATAAAAAGACTGCATCTCGGACTCTATCTCCCGACCCCCCTGTCCGCGAGCTTCGACCGGATGTCGACTTCCCATGGACTCGATTTTCGATCCTGGAGGAACGGGCTATTTACCGGATGGCTCATATCAAGCTTGCCAACCCGCGGCGTGCGCTATATTCCCAGGTCCTACTCAGCAACTTCATGTACTCGTACCTGGCCAAGGTACAGCAGATGCATCCTCTGATGCTCGCGTCGTCGGCGCAGCAGAGGCAACAGAAGGCTCAGGCCGAGGAATATCTACAGTATCAGCGATACCAAGAGGTAAGCCCCTTAGTCGGCTTGCTTGAGCTCTATGAAAGCATAATAACTGACCATCCATCTCTTCCCATAGGCACAAGAACAACAACAGTATAGCGATGGCTCTTATGAGGAGCAGCAAATGTATAATTATCATGATGATCAGCATGACCAATACCGGTCGCAGTCGCGGGGTGGTAAGCAAGGCTATGAGAATGGAAATGGATACGGATCAGGACATCACCAGTACGGTCACTCGTCGTTTGGAGATGACGTCCAACTCGACGATGACGATGATGACATGTGGTGACAGGAAACAGGAGTATCCTCTCTTTTTGCTACTGTGTTTTCTTTCCAAGTTCTTCTGCAGCGTACGAATACCCCTCTTGTGTGTGAACTCTGGTCCTTCCTGCAACTTTGTACACTGAGCACTGCATTCCCACCTTTCTGACATTCCGTTTCCATTGCCTATGCTTCTGCGAACTGTGACTTTTATACATGCACCAGGAGGAGAAGAATATATGATGTGACACCTGATGGTGTCTATACTCTCTCTTGCTTCCTATTCTATTGCATTTCTATATAGCACGCACATCCCGGCTTTAAAAGCAGGATCGTGCGAGGTACGACCTATTGTTTTTACGTTTGATTTGATCTTGTTTTGCTTTGTTTGCATAGCGTCGGTGGTGATCAGTCTTTTTTGTTGTCGCTTTGAATCATTCTATTGTTCAGTTTTCCACTCTCATGGACTTGGGACTCAATTCTTGTTCTTTCACCTTTGTCTAATAATAACCCCTGGTGGCGGATTTGATTTGGACTTGGACGGTATGACTGTGTAGATTGGCGGGATCATAGGTGCTCTGGCTGCTGCAATAGGAATTTTGTATAGAGATTATTCAGAACTCATTTTGGAGACCTTTTCTCTGCTCGGCTTCAAGTTGTTCGCGTTGTATGCAGCGGCGGCCAGTCCATTCACATGCAGGTGACATCACGTGATCCTATCTCCGCCGGGGCCGCCGTCGGCAATCGTCATGTCATCATTTGTCCGGCACTTGCTCCCTCAAGTTGCTGCCTGTCTCCATTCCAGCGTTCCATCAACGGACTAGATAGCTTGCTTTACGAATATCAACCAGTGCCTGATTTTGATTTTATCTTCTAATACTCAGTCCACCCTCCTCGAACCTCTACCACAAGGAAACGTACCCCAACCACCAAGATGGGCGACGCCTACGAACGAGAACAGTACGCTATCTCCACCCCTTTCACACGTCTCCATTTTCGATTCCCCGGTCTCTGCATCTTCTCGTATCCATGAATCGTGAGGTCTTGATCTTGATTCAAGATTCCGAGCCCGAAAATGCGGAGCCAACCACCAAAATCAGTCCAAGACCATGATATAATATAACTAACCGCATTCTCAACCACTCTTCTACAGACAAAACAATGCCCTCCTCAACTCCCTCTCCTCGAAAGTCTCCGCCTTGAAATCCGTCACGATCGATATTCACGATAACGCTAGAGATCAGGATACGTTGGATCATTCGGTTCGTTGTACTAAACTTCCCTACCTCACTCCTCCCTCATTATCTGCTACAAGCGCTCTTTCTATCTCTCTTCTCTCGACCGGCGCGCACTACGCAACATATCATCATCTTCGCTCCGACAATAAATTCAAATACCCCTTCCCTTACTCATCAAACACCAATGAATACCCATACCCTCAACCTAACACCAGCCAATGCCAATAACGATGCTAATACGACCCCAATCACCTTTAGAATCAAGTCTTCTCCTCCCTCTCAACAGGCCTGAAAGGCAGCGCGAGCCGATTAACTCGCATGGCGCGACAGGGCGATACGGTGGCTGTGCTGAAAGTCGCGGGCATCGTGGTCTGCGTTGGGGTGGCGCTTTGGGTGATTCTGAGGTGGATTTTCTGATCGCGTCGTAATCGCATTCCGGTGCATGGTATTGTCGCGCTGCGACGAGGGGTGAGAATATGTCCGGGGTGGTCTTTTCCTTATCTTCTCTTGGGGAGGGATATTATGTTGGGGAAGAGCAAGAACTGATGGGGAATGTCCACGGATATTTTTCTTTCTAGGATGGGATGAGAAAAGAGGAGTATGGAGGTTTTTCGTGCTTTTACACTTTAGGGGTTTTTAAATTTGCGTGGTTGCATATTGGGTTATGGGTTAGGATCGTTTCGATTCGACTTGGTATAATAATCCCGCTCCTTTCTTTCCTGTTCAACTCTTGTTGAATGAAGGGAAGGGTCGGATGCAGAAGGGAGGAAGAAAGAAAAGGCCCGAAGAGACTGACTGTTAGACTGCTTGATCTTGCGGGTTCGAGATCCATGTTTGTGGTCGTTTAATACATATGTACCTTTCTTTACTCTATATCTCGTTCTTGCTTGGGGTTCTTTCTTTCGATGGATATGGATTATTTGCGTGCATACACATACATACATACATACATATTGACTTGCTGGCTTGCTGACTTGCTGAGTTTGTTGGTCTGGCTGTTAATTATTTCTGGCTCTGAGCTGCCTACTACTGTTTTATTTGTTCATGGTATATATGATGTTAGCATGATATGGCATAGTTTTTATTTACTATCAGTACTTTCTTGCTAGCGATGGTTGATCTATGCATTGTTGATTTTCTGTGCTTTGGGACTCAAATCTGGCTAACGAAATGTCTAAGATATTTGGTATACTTACCTGGGTTATCAAGACGAGGTACAGGTTATCTGGTAGCGCTGTAATGCGTTGACTGTGGGAGGTCCGAGATTGAGGTGAGGGTTAGGTAACGGGGATTGGGTCTATAGGTACAGGAACGAGAAATGTAGCAGGATAGTGCGAGTGGTATTATTTGATACTCTTGATTGATTGATGTTACTTTAGTATTAGTAGCCTTGGACAGATGTTCTATGGTGTTAGTGATGGATTGTCGATGATGTCGAATGGAACCATTGATGTGTCTGAGTATAAAGATTTCATAGTTGATGTTGACACTGTTCCAGGTTGATCGTTTGCTATGCGCTGGAAAGCGATCTAGATAGATAATTTTATGTGAATGGATGCTCTAATACCTAATGCCAGGAGTCAGTAAATAATATCAAGGGATGGACCGCCGAGCGATGGTTCCGAAAAGGAGGATTCTAGCTCTCCTATGTGCGATGGTTGAGAGGGCCAAATATCAAGTCCAATCTCGATCAAGGTCTTTGTAGTAGGTTTGTTGTACTCGGTGAAAAGGACAGAAGAAATAGGATAGCAGGGGTCAAGTGTGGGCTTGTCCGGTTGTTTGCTAAGCTTATCACTCAAGACCCTGCCTCTCACCGGGCAGGGAAATATGCATAGGGCTGAGCCGACATGCTTGGGCAAAGAACTCGATAATATCCGTAGATCTCGGCGATATGCTGGAATTTTACCGCTCTGTCGTACCTATCTAGCAAGCCGACAACAAGCCACCTGGGCTAATCGATGATAAACAACCCGACTTCAGCCATCGGCCTCCCGATAGGTAAATAATCGGGATGGCCGAACGCCAACGAGGCGAACAGGAACGGCGGAAAAACGCGTTTCTTCCGTCTGCAAGCTGGATCGAGGCGAATTCCCGGACCCTGGTAACCTTTATCAGACATGGTCCCTGGAAATGTCAGCCCGAGAAATCGTAAGGTCGCACGGGATCTAGATCCCATGTCGCGAACGTGTTTCCGATAGAAAAGTACGGTTGCACGGCGTCAGCGTCGCTTCCGGGAAATTATCTGCCAGAGAGAACTTCGGACCTCGGAGCTGTTTCCGAAGAATCAGGGCTAACTAGGAACCTCTTAGTTGGTGTTAGGGTCTGATGTAGATATCTAGTGCGATGGCAACGATCACGATATTGACCTGTTGTGTTAGGCAAGTTGGTCAATAGAATGTACTTTTGTCGGACTTAGCCCGACACACTAACAAGGTAGGTTCCCTCAGAATGATTCGGGTAAAATCATAAAAGCGAAGACGAGATTGCCGGCGAAAAAAAAAGCAATTTCAGAGACATTCGATGGTTCTGGCCATGTGTGGCAACCAGCAGCTGTCATTGGTCTAGCTTTAAATGCTCAAGTCCGTAGATCGTGCACCGTTGCATGATAAACGGAAAAGCCGCAAAAACCATTATCCCTCTTCTAGGCGCCGGTGTATTGTTGGCTTGTTATGTTATGTGTTATTCAGGTTTAGCAATTTTCAAACTTTCTGGTGTCGATTAGGTACTGTACCTGGTGGAACCGCGGCAAAATCCGCTTCGGGAGAAGCCACCGCAAGTCCGGCACGATAAGCAGGTTTTTTTTTTTTTTTTTTTTTTTTTTCTTTTTCTGCCTCTCCTTTTCAGGCACCCTGGTCCGTTGATAACAGCTAAAATATCTAATCAGCGCGCATGTTGGGCACACGGGAAGAGTGGGTATTGCGTTGCACCACGTCTGCTGTCTGTGCAGTCCCTGGCGCGCTGCGTGGCTTGCTTGGTGCTCCATTCAGAGGCTGGGAAAGGAAACCACAAGTTTTGTGTACTCCGTAGGAGTAGGGGTCAATTTTCATCTTCTATCTTCCAATCTGATGTCCCTTGGTAGAGTTGCCCTGGGTTTGACAGCCGGACCAGGACATGAACCAAAGTGAGGAGAGAGAAACGCCACTTTGTTCACCACAGTTTTTCATTCGGATCCAGTTTTCTTCCCGCTTGCTAGCCTCCGTGAGTCCATAGTTAAACGACTTGATATCCAAGCTTCGGTTGAATGCGACTTGGCAAGACTATGCCGAATGGGGACACCGGATTGCGAAACGCTTTTGAACGCCCTGAATACTCGGCATGCCGACATTATTATTGTTTCAACGTCGGCATTCCGTATATAGCAATAGCCTCAGGGTTAGGTGCTGAAGGCCTGAAACAGTTGCGTGCTATGATGGCGTGGAGGGTTGCCCTCATGCAAGCCCCTCCTAGGTTGCATGTCTAATGCAGAAGATCTTCACGTCAATCGGTCCCTGAAACGGTAAGTAGCTGTGCACCGTCTACAAAGATGGTGCGCCGGGTGCGTTTCCTTCCAATCGTCCCGACTGGTGGTCATGTCGAGATGCTATCAAATGCCAATACTGGCCATCACTGCACCATGATCTACGGGATGGTGTCCTCCGGATTGAGCAAAAAAAATGTAAAACCACCTTTAATGACAGTCCGTGCCACAGGCTTAGTGCGTTCTTGGGTTTCGAGGCTAGGCCCACTTAACTGACTTGGCCAGCTCGGATGATGTGATCAGTGGCTGGTCCTGCATACCATCCCTGGAAAGCGATGCGTTCTGGAATCTCGGCTCACCGAATGTGATCCTCAGGAAATGGATAGTTCCACGATCTACATGCTGCGGACTGTGTACCTTGGAAGACCGAAACTTTCGTCAACCAATGTGGAAGGTCGAAAGGCCGTGTGCGTGTATAGGGAGTGGGCCTTGTTTTTTTATTATTCCGTTCATGAGCTGCGCAAGCTGAAATTCGATCGTGATATTAGCATTGATAGTTAGTGCTTGCGTCAATATGGCACACTCGGCACTGGTCTAGGCTGTGTGAAGGGATCATTGAAACTCGCGGGCCGAGAGGCATTTTTTCATCGGATCAGCGTCATGGTTACGAAGGGGATGTGTAATACGCCTGTCTCGAACGTGATCAACTTCCGGAGTAAGTAGAGGATGGAAGAATGACAAGAAAGACATTATCGGGCATGTGGTTGACAGTTGAAGTAGGCCAAGTCGGGATGCGACCAGCGACTCCTGGAGGCCGTACGACTTTCCCCGATCACATGTTGTCCTGCCCGGGACTGCCCGAGTCCCGTAAGGCTGTAATACCGTACGGGCTTAATACGGAGGGTATTTATTTTACTTTGTCAGGGCAGTAGATTAGGAGTATACTACGGTCTACTTGAGGAGAAAACAAGCCCGTGCGCTGGATGATTGTCGTTTGAGATTGACACAATGATGAGCTGGCCTCCCAGGTATAGGAGACTACGGCACTTCCCCCTGTCCCTTTAATTAGGTGTGCTGTACGCCGTGCCCCTCCGCATGCTGCGGATGCATGTGAAGCGGTGATGGCCGTAGATGATTGCCCTGTACGGGAGGTGACTTTGGCCGGGAGTCTTGGCTGTGATTGCGATCATTCCAAATCTCTTCAGGATGCTGATCGATAGCTGTAACGCTCTCTTTGAACTGTCGTTAACTTTATGAGGCCAGTGCCACACTGTGTCCCTCGATCTACATGACAGGCTCGGCATCCAAGTCTCTGAGTTCGATCTACCGCTTCAACTTTCTTCACCGATAGTAACCTTCTAGAAAAAGACCATGCTGTTAATTTGCGTCGCTTGATCAGATAGTGGGCTGGCATTTTCTCGTGCCCGAGTCCGACAGTCGGTTTATCCGGAGTGGAGTCGTGAACAGCACGCCATTCCACCGCTCTTGGCCCGGTCTTGGGAGTTGGTTGCCATGCATGCATCTTGCATCGCTCTCCACCTTGGGGCCCGACTTGCGAAAGCTGAGCTTAGCTTGAGCTTTTCATGCCAACCGCCCGGTGGTTGACGAGCCAACTGTCAAACATGAATGTGAATTCGAATCAAGTGTTTCAGTCCGTCATCTCGGCTATTTCTTCAGCATCTTCAGCTGCGCTTGCCGGCTTGAATAAGGTGGTATGTCCTGCTACCGAGGATGTCATGCCACCCTCTCTTCTCCCTGACATGATCTGCAGCACCATATGACACACCACATCCACGTAAACAAAAGGTACCTTCAGAGGGGACCGGGGTCCGATGCACGCGCCGACAGAGGATCATCAACTACTCCGTAGGTGGGGGGAGGGGAGGGACCGCGAAGCCCAGACGACCGTGAAGATCCAGCCCCGGAAAGATATTTTCCGATAGCTGCTGTGTAACCTCGTTCTGCAGGCTGTAACTATATCGCGGGGTTAAACAGACAGGCAGGATGCGTGTCGTAGAGGTATTTGTCCGAGCACATGTCAACGACTGACGACTGGCGAGACTCGGCCCTCGAAGAAAACTACTCTGTACGGAGTAGAATTCCAGAATGGGAGGGATCATTCGGCTGTCCCCGCGGAAATCTAAGTCGATTTGCCCCTGGAATTAGTTGTCCGTTTAACTTCGTTAAGATCGCACATCATGCGGCATTGACGATCCCGAGGCAGAAAGATGGGCCAGCCGGGATGTTCGTCCCCCTCGAGAATAATCAGGTATTCAGCCGGAAAAATCACAGAGGGAGGGAGCAGGAGCTAAGCATCGGTATCGCGTGCCAAGATGGATATGGTGAAGGGATGGATGGTGATTCGTTTTTCCCGGGGAAATTGGTTGCTTGTGATGGTGGATAGATAACATCATCAATTAATCTACTCAGTAGATAGTAGACGCCGGGTAACCGGACTGCCGCCTAGACTCGGGGGGGGGAGGTCGATCTTACGAGTTCATGGCGATGAGATAAAACCCGACGATCCCTAGGAGAGAAGATTGCATCGTGAGTTCCGCGGTATTTAGAAGAGATCTCGTCCTCTTCAGGCTGTACTCTAACACTTTAACACTCTGACATGACACTGACATCTTACTGTGACTGACTCCAAGGTATGTGACGTAATCCGGTATGGCGTGCGTATCGAGGATACCGCCCGGTCCCTGTCTGTCCCTCCCTTCTTATCATCTCTTATCCTTGCACTGATGCAGATTGGATTTGGAGACTGTCATCCATCATGATTATCTCTATCTCCCCTTATACATACTCTCTCTTTCTCCTGTCATTCCTTCCCTTTGTTCCATTCCTTCCCACGATTGGACCCCTTTATCGACTAGTTGCTGACCGGCCAAAGCCTCGCCTTTCTTTCTTTCGCACTTTCTTTCGCATCGTTCTATCTTTATCCAGGAGTGGGCTTAGTCAAGCCAGGCAGGGCCAGAGACTAGAAAGATCGCATCATCGTCCTAACCTAAAAGCCCGAGAGATCCGCTTCTCGCCACTTTTTCCGGGCCAACTGAAAAAAAAAAAAAATTTAAAATAAAACCTCCGAACGACCAAATTTTCGAGACGGTGACGGAAACGGCTGCGAGCCCCCACCAGCAAAACTCCTGGGTGGGTCCCGTTTGTCGACCCGGCTTGCCTGGTAGATCACTGGCACGCTGCGTTTTGCGAATTTCCCGTTGATTCTGTGTCATCGGGTTTTTCTTTCGATTTTTTTGAATTTTCTTTCTTGATTTTTCTCTCCCTACTGGCGCGCGTTTGGTGGACACTCCGATTTCCTGAGTTTTTATTACTCCGGTGAATCCCCTCCCTTTCCCTCCTTCCTATTCCCTTCCACTACAATCAACACCCTTCAATCCCTTGGCTACTCATCCTGGCCTATTACTCCTCTTCTGGCAGCTGCCCCTCGTCTGCAGCTGTTAGTTGAAACGTCATGGCCCTCAGTTTCTTTGGCGGGGGAGGTAGTGCGAGTTATGCCAAATACTTCGACATTCGGTGAGTCACTAAACGCCCGCATACAATTCCGGGAACCCGATCTTCGTTCTCGGCTTTGGCTAACCCGTTATCTTTTCTTGTCCCGCAGGCTCGATGAAGACTATATCGTGTTTCGAGGTGGCGAACAGGAAGCCGCCAGTGCTCATCTGAGCGGTAAACTCATCCTTTGTCTATCGGAGCCGCTCTCGATCAAGCATATCCGACTGCACTTGACCGGCATTTCTCGAGTCTGGTAAGTCGTTGACCCCTCGCAATCTAGAAACCGCCGTCGACTAACTATCTGGTCACTTCAGTTGGCATCTGCCATCCAGCTCCGCTGGCGGCGGCCGAAAATCATGGAGGGAACGCGTGTTCTACGAGAAGACCTGGAGTTTCAGAGACCCGGGTAAAGGCAAAACCGAAATTCTCCCTGGCGGTAACTACGAGTATCCCTTCGACTTGGTTCTGGAGGGATCGATGCCGGAGAGTGTGGAGGGTTTGAACGATACCTACGTCACATATCGCTTCAAGGCAGACATCGGTCGCAAGTATGCGAAGGATATCGTCGTGCGACGGCCCCTGCGCATCATTCGGACGCTAGATTCCAGCGCCCTCGAGCTGTCTCATGCTATGGTAAGTGATCATTCATGTGCCCGCTTTTCGTGTGCTCGAGTTACTCACGTCATGTATAGTCGGTGGAAAACGTATGGCCGAACAAGATCGAGTATTCCATCAGCACGCCCACCAAAGCGGTTATCTTCGGCACAAGCATTCAAGTCGACTTCAAACTCATCCCCCTTCTTAAAGGACTACGCATCGGCCAGATCGTTTCCCAGCTGATCGAGAGTCACGACCTTACTCTCAACCCCGATGACCCTGACTCTATCCGCAACACTTACAAGAGCACGAGGACAATTCTGTCAGATGAGCACGAACTGGACCCCGATGGGAGCTTGGAAATCATCGACGAAGCTGCAGAAGGATATCAATTCACGCGACATTTGGAGCTGCCCAAGACTTTGACCCGATGTCTTCAAGACACCGACACCAAGGGCATCAAGATCCGGCATAAGATGAAGTTCCGGGTGCAATTACTTAACCCTGACGGACACATCAGCGAGGTAAGCGAATTACCCACGTTCCCTTTTTGGCGTATGAGTTTTCTAACAGTTCGCAGTTGCGAGCCACACTTCCCGTGTCCGTCTTCATTTCTCCGAACCTTGCGATCGACGAGAACAACAACCTGGTTGATCAAACCCCGCAGTCGGCGCAGCGCGCGATCGACGACATCGCCCAACAGGCACCGCCACTGTACGGCGAACACCAGTTTGATCAACTGTACAGCGAACTTGACCCCAATGGCTACCGAACCCCAGGCCCTGGAAGTGGCCCTGGCACTCCGTTCGGCACTCTGAGCCGCAACCTTTCTTCCGAAAACCTTGCTTCGATGAATGCCCTGACCAACACGGACATTTCCGCGTCGGCCCTGCACAGCCGTCTGTCGACTCTTCATAACATCAGACACAATCACCCCTCGCCATCCGAGCATGATCAACACCACGAAAGCGAGAACCGTCAGCTTGGGGTGCCTCCCGATTACTTCGGACCTTCCTCGGGATCCACCTCTCACAGCCCTGGGAGTCCCACTCTCTCTCGCCGGCCTTCTGACGAGGGCGACCACGAACACGATCACGACCCCCTTCCCTCGGGGATGGCTACTCCCTTCCACCCTCAGTATGCGGAGGTCGAAACGCTCAGTCGCGTCCCGAGTTACTCGACGGCCGTCCGTGCCACCGTGCGCCCGCGGGATGCCGACCTGCCTGACTACCAGGCCGTGATCGCGGGGGACTACGTTATTCCACCACCCCAGTCCCCTCAGCAGGCCTATCTGCGCTCCCCGGGGCGGGGCAACGGCGCCTATTATCCCTCGATGGATGTGCTTCATCACCGGCCGGGACTCGTTCACTCCCGCTCCCATAGCCACGAGGATGAGGATCGACGACTGCGTCTCTTGCAGGCCCGGGCTCGGGTTTAACCAACGGGGGACCGACAGCACACGAGATAATCGGTCTCGACGTCGGAGCAATCGCATAATATCGGAATCTTGGCGCTGGACGCCGAATCGCACACAATTTAGAAGTCACGCATGGAGGATTGTGGAATATGTTTATCATCGCGCGCACATACACATTAGAGGCAGGGATTTCTTTATCATCGGCGTTCTTTTACCACTAATAGACGGGACCGGGGTTAACTGGGACATGGATTTCTCCTTTTCATTAGAAGAATGGGACTGGACGACAAGTGACGAACGACATGGAGTCTGCATGAATTATGTATATACAGACCACATCTTTTGTATCTTTTATTACCCGGCATATCTTTGCATGAGCGATACGAGAGCAAAAAAAAAAATTAACACATCACATCTCTCTTCTATTTTTGGCGATGATGCTGTATGACCCATGGCTTTTATAATTCTCCGGGGAGCGAGAGGAAATGAGATCATAGCAGTGCTCCTTGCATTCATCATGTTACCCCCGAACATGATGCGATGAGGGGCAACAAGCGGTGACCTCATCCGCCGCCCGTCGATCATTCTTCATTCCACTCTTTCTTCTCTTCCTTCTCCTCTTCTCCCCTCCTCCTCCTCGTCCCCTCTCGTTAATTTGGTTCATTCTCTGGAACTCATTCCTGCTGGATCTGGTAAGTTGTCGTGATCAACCTTGCGCGATAGACCTCCGTGGCAGTCAATTCCCTACTCCGTCTGACATACCCCTAAGCTGCTTGCGGCCCACAGCTGCTCATCTCTCGCATTCCTTTCCCCCCCGCCCTCTCCGCTTCGAACGGAAACGAAAACGAAACGAAGACTGACGAAACAAGAGAACAACTGTAATTATCGATAGTTGAAACTAGTCTCGACTCCGCGCTTCCGGTGACCTCCACTGCGCCCGCTCCCTGCAGGCACCACCGACCGGTCTTTTTTTCTTCTCTCTTTCTTTCTTCTCTTTTCAATTTCCCGAATTGTTTCTGTCCCGGTTCTTCTCTCTGTTCGGCCTTCGTGCAATTTCCCCTGCTTCGTGCCACCCGACATCATGTCCGCGACAAGCAGTCCGATAGATACAAGGCTCCCTCATCGGTCCTCGACAATGAGAAGCTCCATTGGTCCCGATCGGCGCGCCTCGATGAGTGACGACGAGGCTATCCCGGGTTCCGACAGCAACGAGGTAAAGTCCGCGAGAACCCTGGTCGGAGGTGAAAGAGGCGAAGGTGGTAGAATGTTGCGGGCAATGGCTAATGCGCGATCGCTGGTAGACAACGAACCTTCTCCTTGAGCGTCTCCGGGCCTGGAAGCATATGTGTGGTTATCTGGAAGATTACGTCGCGGTGACTGCGAAGGTGCAGAAATCGCAGTCGAAGGATTATGAGAAGGTGTTGAAGGTGCGGATGGAATCCTCGGTTTTCCTTCTGGTCGAAGTCGACATGATAACTGACTGATGGTGGGGGATAGACTGTGAGCGATCCGCTCAAGGAAGGACACCATTTCTCCCAGAGCGCGGGTGGGATGGCGTCTTGGTTTGAGAATATCCGCTCGAATACTCAGGTATGTACGGACCCTCTGGTTTACGGTCTGGATGGTTTGGAATGATTGCTGATGTACGGATTGCTGTTAGGGAATGGTGAATATGTACCTGGAATCCGAAAAGAATATTCGCGGATCTATCTCCCCGACCCTGGACCGGCTGCATAAAGAGATCAAGAACAAGTCCAAGGAGCTCCAGGCGGGCGCCTCCAAGAGCGCAAAGGCCGTCGACAAGGCGAGAAGCATTACTCAGAAGCATATCGAGCTTCTTGGCCAGCAGAGCGCCCATTTCGACGCGGCCGCCGGAAACAAGGTCGACCAGAGCCATGACCCCTACATCCTGCGCCGAGGTATCAACCACCGCCTCAACAAGCAGGTCATCGAGGAGAACAACAACCGCCAGGACATCATTGCGGTCCAGAACAACTTCCAGCAATTCGAGGCGCACGTTGTGCAGACCATTCAGACTTCCATGGAGCAATTCGTCATGTTCGTGAACAACCAACTGGAGCGTCAACGCACCATGTACTCCGACATGCTAGGCGCCGCCCAACGAGTGCCCCCCGACTTCGAATGGGTCAACTTCATTACCAACAACCACCAAACCCTCGTCGACCCCGACGCTCCGCCCCGGTCCCTGAGCAACATCACCTTCCCCAACCAGGACCACCACTCGACCAAGCCCTTAATGGAGGGTGCCCTGGAGCGCAAGTCCCGCGCCGTGATCAAGGGTTTCAACAGCGGCTACTACGTCATTACCGTGGCTCGCTACCTGCACGAATTCAAAGACAACGACGACTTCCGCCGCGACCCCACCCCGGAACTGTCCCTATACCTCCCGGACTGCGTCCTCGGCGCCATCGACGGCGTCAAGTTCAGCGTCAAGGGCAAGGATGTCTCCAGCGGCAAAGTCGGCAACGCCTTCCACACTAACACCGAGCTGAACTTCAAGGCCCCGACCCCCAGCGACGCCGAAAAATGGTACAACGTCATCAAGGACGCCGCCAAGGCCCCCGCGGCCATCCAGACCAGCGCTGCGGCCTCCCCAACCGCCGCCTCGCTACCTGCCAGCCCGGCTGTCGGCGCCGGCGCCACTGGCGGAACCACGGAGAACCACCCTCCCGCTTACTCCGAAAAGCACAGCGAGGGATCCACCGCCGGCCAGGATGCCAGCGCCTTCTCGCCGCAGGCTTCCTCGCCTCAAGCAGGCCCGTCTGGTTCCTCGTCGTCTCCTCCCGGGATCTCGCGCGCCAACACCGCAAGCTCGGCGCAAACCCAGGGCGTGACATCTTCCGGCGGCGCCGGTGCTTCAGCTCCTCCCGCGGGCGAGAAAGCGTGATCTGTGATCGACGGACGGTTTTAACTTGAACTTTCTATATAGCATATGATTTTCTTTTACCCTCTCGTATGACTTATGGGCATCGTTTCCCAGCATTTTTCTTTCATCCTTATTGATGTGTCTTTATGTGCGCTCGGTTGATGAACCCGCAAAGATATCATGAAATACCTATCCTACCCTACTTATCTACCTACTATTAGTTGATAGGGTTGTTTATATTTTCTTAGTCATCTTATTTTTTGTTGATATCATTAGCCTCTTAATTGGATTATCCTTTTTTTTAACCCATTTCAAATGTTTCTTCTACCTTGCTACTCGAGTGTAGTTTGTTACTGAGACTGGATATACTTAGGTTGCTTGTTGGTATGATGATATGATTGTATGAAGAAACACTTGATCAAACGTGAAGATCAAGCGTATGTGCATTAAATCAAATACGCCAAACATCGCTCAATAATAAAACAAAACATGCAAGATAAGTAAGTAAAAGTAAGTACCTGGTGTAACAATAATCACAGGTCTGAAATCATAGCCAATGGATGTACGAACTGTACTGTAAATGAAAAATACCAAACCTATGGAGCACCAACAATGTGAGAGAGAGAGAGAGAGAGAAAGGAAACAAGACCAGATCGGCGTCATCAAAAATCGTCAGGACTAGCGAGGTCCTCGAGTTTCTGGGTCAGGAATCGCCCTAGCGCAGCAGACTTGGACTCCAGGGCGAGGAGAATGGCCGGGGACGCGGAGAGTTTGAGACTAGAGAGACGGGCGAGGTCGCTGCTCCGGTCGATTTCGTACTGCGTTTCGAGATGCGCGTCGCTCTGGAAGTGGGATTCGCTGTGGCTGCGGGAGAGGTCGTTCGGGGTGGTGCCGTTGGTGGAAGTCGGATGATGGAGGGATGTGCCGTTTGGGGGCACGAACTGGGCACCGGTTGGCCCGGGCCCGTCCATGGTAAACCCGTTCGTGGTGCCCGAAGTGCCGTCGAGGGGTCCTACGGGTTTCATCTTCGAGGGTCCGACGGCGGCTAGGAGGACCTTGTCGGCGATCCGCGTGACGATGGCGACGAGGTCGTCGAGCTCGAAGACGATGGACCCGACGTCGCCTAGGGACACGGATTGGGCGGTCACGTAGGAAGAGGGATGGCTGGCTGGGTTGACACCCGTGAGGTTGCCGCTGGACGCGTTCTTGGCGTAGCAGGTGTAGGCAGCGCCGTAGGTTGCGCTGAGGTTTCGTAATTGTCGCAGCGGTAGAGATGACGCGGAGGCAAAGATGGCGCCGTTGGTCGCGAATACTCTACGCACACGCAGATGGACTGGTTAGCAGTGATGTGGAAGCCGGATCAGTGAAGAAAGAAAGTGTATCGTACAGAATGGAGGTGATTTCCGGCGGCGAGAGGTTGTCCTCCAGCAGGTCGCTGAGGGCCTCCGCATCCAGCATCTTGATGTCTGGTAGTCCGGGAATCATGGTGTCGTAGGGGTCGTCGCGGGAGAGATCGTATTTGGGGTCGTGCTGCTCAACGATCCAGTCCTTGGGAGGAGACCAAGAACAGTCCTCGGGGAAAAAGAAACAGTTGTCCCAGTAATCTCGGTCGTCGTGGTCGTACTCGATCGGTTCACCCGAGCACTCGAGAAGATTTTGTGCGTATTGAACTTGGCTCTGTGCCCAGTACGGACGATGCGGAATGGCACAAGCGCTGGTGGGTTTGTGTTGGCACGACGGGCCAGGATGAACTGGATGTTGATATTCAGTCATTTTGATTCGCGGGTAAGTGAGAAAAGGGAGAATAGAACACTCTGTGGGTACGAACGAGGAAGGAATGGGCAAAGGGGGTGGGGAGATGTGTTATAGTCCAAGGAAAACAAATATGAAGTCTGACACGAGGTACAACTGAAGGGATCGGTGGCACAAGAGATACACAAACAAGAGACAGTCTCTTCGGGGGGGGCATGAGCGAAACCCAACGGAGGAAATAGTCTGGCGCTTTCATTCCATGCCTGACCTTGAGACCTCGCAACTATCCATGACGGAAATGGGCTGTTGGGACACAAGGAGGAATTTCAAAAGACGCTCGAAAGCGTGGGGAAAGGTGCCATGGGGGGAAACAAGCGGCACGGTCCTGGAAGGACCGAACCAATTGCGCCACGAAAGGAAAAAGAAAGCATTAAGCGATGAGCAAATGTAGGAGTGTAGGAAGTCGAGAAAATAGGCACGGAAGTCGAATGCAAAGGGGGGCAAGCGAGCAGGCAATCTCCAAGTGCCAACAAAGCACATGGATGGCTGGGGCATGGCATGGAATGATGGATGGATGGATCTAAATGATCCTCGGGGGTGTTGGGGCACTCCATGGAGACGGACAACAAGGGAGCAAACTACCAACCTTGACCAATTGACAATGCGACCAGCGCCGAGGAAGCTGCAAGAAGCCGATCCGATGGGAAGGACGAAGTTTGGGAAAAAAAGCAAGAGGAGGAGATGAGATCCAGTCAAGAGTCAAGCACATGACGGAGGAGAAGGCCATGGACTGGCAGAAAACGCGCTGCCGTCATTCCGCCTTGGGGGGAACCACTTGGGGTCACCGCCTTCGGGAGGGACCGGATCTTCTTGCGGGAGTTGTACAGACTCTTCCGTTCTGTTCCGTCATGCTCTGTCCTTATAGATGCGAGAGCTGTCTACATCCTACGTGTTTGTCAATAGGGTAGCTGTTCAGCTCTCTAAATGCTTTTAGGAAGGTCAAATTTAGTTCCTTGAGCTATTTATTATTGGGTTCTGTTATATTCCAATTCTTTACAGGTATATATAAATACATGGGACCAAGTGGCCATTGGGAAGAACCGACATAATATTAACACGATCGAGTGATATTGCTGTATAAAAGCAGGGAGATGATATTAGCTAGGACAGAACTGTCAGCTCGTATCATCCATTACACGCCAGCCTCCTCCCGCATCTGCACGCTGTTGATAAACTCGCATCTACGGAGTAGCTGCGCCCAGTAGATAGCTTTTTCTGCTTCGGTAGCCTTTTCCTCATCCAGATCCTTGCTAACGATTGCTGGGCCGGTCCCATATGGACCCCCAAACACCTGAATTGAAAGCCTGCTTGGAGACTCCCCGGCCAAGTCTTGACTGGTTGCACCAGAAAAGACCGCAGGCCATCTCTTGATTTGACCGTCTTCGTTCTCCGGACTCCCCGTATTCACGAAATTCGCGACGGCTCCGCTCACCACCCGGGCCAAGGCAAGCTGCGAGGCAGAGTTATCCGCACCGCCCTCAAGATTCTGGGCGTTCAAGGCGTACGGGATATCACTCAGGTGAGCAATCCGCCACATCGGGACGCCCATTTTCTCAAAGACAGGGGTGAACCTAGTAGAGTTATGCTCGTACACTCGAACCTGGGACGGCTCCACGCCGCCGTTCTTGACGTACTGCCAGGCAAAGTCCAGAACGGGGCACGTGAACCAGATGTCCCGATTCATTTGCGCGGCACGGTAGTATTGTGCGGAGACCGGACCGTCGGATCCCTCTCGAACCATGTGTTCGAAATCTTCACGTGGGTAGAGTTTTAGCAGTCGCTGCTTGGTTGAATTGGACAGATTGAAAAGCCAACGCCCAAAACTATCCAACACGTCTTCGTCGGTCGAGGCTAGAGGGGATGCATACCAGGCCCCATCATTCGTTACCCAGGAGCCAATCATCGGAATTCCTTTGGCAAATTTGCCTGCGCGCACCAGCTGGGATGGCCGATCGCGAATAAAGTCACCGTCAATGGTTGGATAGAAGAAACCCTCGCCGAAAGGTGGCCGGGCGGCGCGAGAAGCCGTGACGGAGAGATTGGTCAGTGTCTCGAAGGGAACATTCCGCAGGCATTCCAGGACCTTCGAGGATTGATCATCGTCATCTTCAACACATCCGACCTGCCTTGCGATTGCTGCGATGTTGTCTGCGACAATATCAGGCTTGCTATTGAAGTTCAGGCCTGGACCGCCCGACATCATTCTTGGTGAAGAGTTCGAGGTTAGCGGGAAATTAAACATTTTCAATGCGGTTTACTCACATTGCTTGCTGGAATGGAACCCCTTGCGTTCCGTCAAATGCTGTCAACTGCAGGCCAATGTCGCTAGCTCCTACACTTTGTCCCACGACAGTCACTTTATCCCGAGAAGTCAGTTCTAGGCCTTGGTGATCGACGTTTTCAACAGAACCTACCTTTATTAGGATCGCCACCAAACACCTCGATGTTATCCCGAACCCCTACGAAGGATTTCAGTGTGTGCTCAGATGAGAATACGATACCCGAACATACATTCAAGAGCGGCCCGTTGGTCACGAAGACCCACGTTTGTCTGTCCGGCTTCAATCAATGCTTTGCTTGTCGCAAAGCCGAACACTGCATGTTTTAGTTAGAAGCATGTTTGCTATCTCGAATTGAAAAGCGAAAACTTACTGCCGAAGCGATAGTTAATGGCGACATATATCAAAGGTCGATTATCTGCCGCAGCTTGCTTGACCAAGCCATCTGGGGTATATAAGATATCTGACCCGGAACCCAACGCATGACCACCTAAGATATCATTGAGTGAGGTGTCAAAGGCAAGGACCTGAGTCATTTACCTCCATGGATCCATACCACCACCGGCAACTTGGCATTCTTGCTCACGCCGCTCGGCCGGGCGATCCTCAAACTTAGACAATTCTCACTGATGTTGGCTACACGACTGGTGAAAGGAAGTATATCTCCAGTACCCTGGGGACACCAGGCCCCAGGCCGTGTCGCATCGACGATGGATCCTTTAGAAGGCTTTACGGGGACCGGTGGCGCAAATCGTTTTTCGCCAACAGGATTCTCTGCGTAGAAGATCTCATGGAAATGCTCAATGCTAGCAGAGTGGATGCCGAGATATTTAATATCTCGGACAGGGTCGATAACAGTTGGTGCTAGGGAAAACACACCGAGCGAGTGAAATCCATACTCGACGCCTTTTTGAGCAAGAAAGTCTCGATAGGGTTGAAGGTAGACGGCTAACACGCCTAGAATCACGGCGACCAGGGCCACCAGAGTGGGAGCTCTAGCACTGGCCATGCTTGTATCCTCACTGTAGCCTCAATTTCTAGGATGAACCAGAACAACCTCCAACCAGGGAGAATGAGACTTGATCAGTTAAATTGGATGTAAGTACTCTGGCAGAAATTTTCCATTGCAAGAACCGAAGGAGAGACGCCTAACGACTTTAAAGGATTCACCGAGCCAGCCTAGAACAGCGCAGATCCAACATGTTGTACTCTGTACCATGTCAGACTGGTGAGACGGTTTGCTGGGGCTACTCCGGAGTATGGTTGGTTCAAGTTGGTTACTGTGGGTCGGCACGGACGAGGGCAAGAACAGGCAGTCCAGGCCGCGGAGTTCGGAGAAAACGGGATCCTGCCCAGGGCGCTTGATCCGCGCAGGATTCGGCGGTCTGCGAATTGGGGCTCCTGGACTCTACGGTAAGTACGGAATAACGCTCGGGGGAGGGCTGGGAATAGCCTCAAAGTGCCTGCGGACATCGCCTGCCCCATGCAGACATAACGTCATAGCCCCCCCCGCCCCCCACTAAAGTCGGACTAAGAGAGGAGGGGGGAATAACTACTCATTTCATCTCGACTTTTCCTCTCCACTGCCCCTCCTTGTCCTCCCCTCCTTATGCTCGCCTGGCGTGCGTTTTCTTCCCTTCGTCCATCTTCCATCCGGGTCCTCAACCCAAATTTACCTTCGATCTTCCCAGGTGGGCTGTCCTTCCGATTCCTTTCCCCCCACTCATCTGCGATTCTCGCTCACAAGGTTGTTCCAGGAACCAATAGAACTCTCGCAACCATGGCTTCCGATACCTCCCAGTATAAGCTTAACCGTAAGTGATCGACGATCCTTCAATTCCTGACGGCTGATGGCTGACAATGGTGTCTGCTTAAATAGACACTATGATCCGGGTCAAGGATCCGAAGAAATCTCGTGCGTTTATCCTCCCCGTCGACTGGTTGACGACCAGAATGCTCATAGCTGTGGTCTCTAGTGGAATTCTACAAGTTCCTCGGACTTAGCCAGATCCAGTACATGGATTTCCCCGAAGCCAAGTTCTCCCTCTACTTCCTCGGCTACAACGGCGCCAACTCTTTGCAGGGTGGTGACCGACACTTCACGGACCGACAGGCCCAACTGGAACTCACCCACAACTACGGCACGGAGAACGACCCCAACTACAGCGTGGTGAACGGAAACACGGAACCCCACCGCGGTTTCGGGCACATCGCCATCTCCGTGGACAACATCGAGTCGGCCTGCAAGAGAATCGAGGATGCCGGGTACCCATTCCAGAAGAAGCTGACCGAGGGTCGGATGCGAAACATTGCTTTCGCTAAGGATCCCGATGGATACTGGGTCGAGCTCATCCGTCGCCACGACGAGGATGTCGGCACTACCACCGACCCCGGCAACTACCGATTCAACCACACCATGCTCCGAGTCAAGTCCGCCGAGAGCAGTCTGAAGTTCTACCAGGAGGTCATGGGCATGACTCTGCTGCGGACTTCCGAGAACAAGGAGGCCGGCTTCAACCTGTACTTCTTGGGATACCCCAAGCCCAACCCGCAGGTGCAGGAGAACGCCAAGAACCCGGTGGCCGAGTGGGAAGGTCTGCTCGAGTTGACCTGGAACTATGGCACCGAGAACCAGGAGGGCCAGGTCTACCACAACGGTAACACCGAGCCCCAGGGATTCGGACACATCTGTAAGTACCACCAATCAGTCGACGGAGACTGGACGGGTTTGAAGGGCTGTGGTTGCTAATGACGTTACCACAGGCGTGTCTGTCGACGATCTCAACGCCGCCTGTGACCGGTTCGAGTCGCTGAACGTCAACTGGAAGAAGCGTTTGACAGACGGCCGCATGAGAAATGTGGCCTTCGTGCTGGATCCCGACAACTACTGGGTTGAGGTGGTGCAGAACGAGGCGCTCAAGCGCACCAGCAACTGGTGATTTACCTAGTAGTTAGTAATTCCGAGTATATAGTAGTGTCAAAATGATGAGTGCATGTAAAGTCAAAAATCCCCTGGAATAATCAGTACAAGATCAGCGGAGAGTGGGGAAATCCCCCAAAGTCTGGCCCGCACGGCGACCGGATTACTACTCGCCGCCATTGAACCATCTTCACCTTCTCTTCCCCAGACTCAACCATCTCCAGCTGGACGCTGCTGTGCCATGCCAACTCCCTCCGTCTTTACACTGCATACGATTATGTCGATTGTGCGCTCTCTCGATGTCGGTTGACCACGTATCAATTTTCGCTTTCGCTCCGTGAATCCACTTTCACCGTCCATCTTTCGCAACCTTCTCTTCTCTCTCACGGTCGGGGCGAAATTTCACCATTCCCCGCGGTCGCAGCTCTCCAGTCGTCCAAATCATGGAGTCAGACTCCAAGCCCAAAAGGGCTCCGCGTAAGCATGTCACTACCGCTTGCGTTCCGTGTCGTGAGAGTAAGATCCGAGTATGTTGAATTTCCCCTACGATCCTACAATATCGCACGCCGAATTAACACTTGAGGTCTAGTGCGACGGAGCGACTCCCCATTGCCATAACTGCGAGCGAAAAGGCAAGGAATGCAAATACCAACATGGGGATGACAAACGGAAGTAAGTCCTGGCTCTGCGCCTCCATTCTTCGAATATCCAGGTGGTTGAAGGATATTGTGTAATGAATTGTTGAACAAGAGGGGCTGACCATGTCCCATCCAGAGTGTCACTGCGAGCGGCGACAGAGCTTTTTTCCGCCCGAATCGACCAACTATGTCAGTTTATATATGACCACGGGCTAGAACCGCCTCCGATGAACCCCGAGGATGAGTCGGGTATCAACCGAGTATTGGATACGCTTCAGATTCCTCGAGGGTTGGCAAAACGCACGGATTCTCAGAATGCGCGCTCGCAATCGGTCGTTACGCCGTCGCCGGCTCAAGATACACCCGGGCCGTCTACGTTCGATAGAAGGCTAGACTCGATTGACAGCCTGGCAGGGATTCCCTCCCCGGCGCAAAACGCATTTCCTTCTGCGCAAACAATTCTTTCCGCGGCCGAGAAAATTCCGGAGACGATAAACCCGCTCGCAGCCAATTCTGGCTTGTCGAGCCACTATCCGCCACCCAGTTGGGGGTTCACTCTACCCACAGCGGAGAGCCTCGACACTATTTATGCGAATATCAATGGTGCGCCGAGTGGTTCGCATGAGAACAGTCTCAGTCCCGACAGCTTCCATTTGTCCCAGGATATGCAACAGCAACCGGGTGTGCTGCTGGGACAGACGTGGAACAACAGGGATTATGACTCGGACAGCGGGGAAGAAGACGAGGCCGAGAAGGATGTTATCGAGCAGATCTCGAATCGGATCGGAACGTTGAAAATTGCCGGGGATGGCCATTTGCGCTTCTACGGGGCCACCTCGAACTTGAATTTGGTAGATGTCTCGGCGACGCAGCAGCGTCAACGTCCGGACGCGCGCACTGTCCGTCACGACGGGCAGGACATTTTGAACCACCTGCGCGTTGGACAGTCGGTGGATCAAGCACTTGAGGATCATCTCGTGGAGCTGTATTTTACATGGCAGAACCCGAGCACTTATGTCGTGGATAAGGAGATGTATATGATTGCCAGGTCCAAGTGGCGGAACGAGCTTGATGATACGCCGTTCTACTCAGAGGTTCTTACCAATGCAATGTATGCTCACGACTTTCCTTTACCAATTACTGCCTATTGACATATTCTAGGTGCGCTATTGGTAGTGCCTTCGAGGCGCGGTATCACCCGACCTTTATCACATTTCCCAAGTCCCTATCCGAATTTTTTGCAGATAGAGCTAAGGCTCTGCTTGAAATTGAGCTGGACTCGCCGTGTGTCGCCACAGTACAAGCACTCGTCATTTTAAGCTGTCATGAAGGATCATCAAATCGCGATGCGCGCGGTTGGTTGTATAGCGGTATGCGGAAGTTATAAGCGGCCAAAGACACGGGCTAATATGTTCTAGGAATGTCCATGAGGCTTGCCTTCGACCTTGGATTGCACATTGACATGACGCCGTACGTCGAAAAGAGAGAAATCAGCGCTTTTGAAGCCGATGTACGGCGAATAGCGTTCTGGGGGAGCTACACAGCAGATCAGTAAGTTAGATCACCACCACTAGGCATTACCTAGGAGCCTTGGGACTGACTTCTTTAGCTTCTGGGGCTTCTACCTAGGCCGACCGTTCCGGATGAATGCGGGAGATATCACCGTTCCGAAGCCTGCGTCGGGCCTGGGGATAGGGAAAGAAAGCACCTGGTATCCATACGGACTACCTGGGGATCTAGAACCTTCGAAGAATGGGGTTAGGAACCCCAACGAACTTGTGAGCAGACAATTCGCTATTCTATGGGAGATAATATCTCCTGTTGGTCACATTCTGTAAGTGTCCCGTAATGGTGATTGATACGCATGAGCTTATGCTGGCATAGATATGGCTGTTCCGATATTGGTCGACACGACCTGCAAAGGTTATGCCATACGGTGACCGATGACCTATTCGCCTGGAAGGCCAACTTGCCTTCGACACTGGACATCGACATGGATAATGACACGACTCCAAAACTGCCCCATCTTCTCATGCTACAGTAAGTCAAAAAAAACTTCCACAAACGAGACACCAAGACATAGATTAATTGGAACAGTATGCAATATCATCAAATTGTCATCTTCACTCATCGGCCGTGGGTGTCGAAAAGTTACATTCAGCCACGCAGTCCGCGCCAGGGACCTGGCTATCATCACGCTCGAAGAATGTGCGTCGAGTCCGCCACCGCCATCGCACGACTTCTTCATCTCTATGAAAAACACTACACCTTCCGTCGTATGAACAACCAAGTTGTGGCCATGATCTTCAGTGCAGCTCTGATGCTCCTCTACGTGACCATCTCCAACTCGACGCCGTCAAGCCGAAGCAATGGCGACAGTAGTAGCAGCAATACAGGAATGGTCGCATATCTCAACCTTTGCTTCCGGGCCCTAGACGAACTGGGCCAGTCCTTCGAGAACGCCAAACGCACGCGCGACTTCCTTGTCAGCCTTCAACGAAGATGGCAAGCTCACATGCGCCGTTCCGGTGCCAAGCGACAAGTCAGCCGGCGACCATCGGCGCAGCAGCTGGCAGGCAGCAACTCAGAAGCGAATACTTCCCGAAAGAAGAGCCGGATTTCTGCACCAAGAGGGCATGCCTCATACCCATTCCCGATGCCAGTGAACTCACTACAGGCTCCTGGTCCACTACCGAACCAAGCCGATCCACTTCGCGCTGCAGCACCGCTGGATCCCAGCCGGCAGCTGGGTACTTGCCAACCGGGCGAATTCGACTGGATCCGCAATTCCGATCTGCAGCTACTCTCGGGCGCACTGGAAGATCCCGGACTCGGTCAATTGGGAGGCGCCAATGCGTATGGCGATGACCCTGCAATGCCCAGTCTATCGGATATCGAGCCTTGGTGGGATTCTCCACCCGGGAACGGGCTTGGAGGTGGTTCTTTATAAGCAGATGAAAGGAGACCCATTTATATATAAGACATTTTGCTGTAGCATATTTTACTTTCACTGGGACGTGAACGTACAGTCCCTCGTATGTATACGACAATGCTGTCCCTTCCTCAGATCTGACAGGCAAGAGATCCGTCAATCCAATCGTCGATCGCCAGTCTATTCCGCAGCTAAGGTGTTACTATTTTCAGCTCCTTGACTAGCATCATGACCGGGTACCTAATGACTATTGTCAGTAAGTCATAGGTAATGATGACCCTGAGGGTATTTCCCCACAGCCTTTGGTGCGAAACCGTGCCAATTTCTTGGTTTTGAGACGCTGCGTTGGCCTGGTCTCGAGACTTGGGGTCCGGCGGTTGCGCTTATATTTTTCTTCACGCAGGGATGAGGCTGTGTAGTCAGGAGATGGTGTGAAGTATGGCCGATTTAGTGCATGTTTCCTGCATTAGATCATTGCATTAGTATCATAGGACTGTTTCTGGGAATCGAAGGGTTCAGGTTCAGCTCCAATTGTATTTCGAACAGTATACCTATAAACCCTAGCTTCCAACACCCCTAAAGTTCAGGTCTTCCTTCTCTTTCTTTATTACTTGTGATATTAAACTTCGATTGAGACCGACTGTCAAACACAACTTCTTGCATCCACAGCCTCAATGCCCAGATTTCCGCGCCGAACGCCAAGTTCACCACAGAGGAGGCTATGACAGGCGCGATGCGATTAACTCCAGTCTGCAGCATTCACTGTTTCTCCTGGCCCCCACGTCCCAGGCTTTGTCTGCCAGTAGGCAAGGAGACAGGCTGTCAGATCATGTCAGGAACATGAGGTGCTAAGGGTTTAATATAAGAAATCAAGTCCCGCTATTTCCTCGTGTTTCTTCTGCCTCTGCTTTGGTCTCCGTTGCTGCTAGATGTCATGTATACTCACGAGGAAAGAACGCTTATCATCAATCTTTGTTTCTGGCTTTACCATTTAATAAATCCCCCACCATTTGAAAAAGACACGAACTTTGACTTCACGATCTAAAAATATCACCATATCCACAACCACATATCACCATGTGCCGTCTACGCCTCCTACCTATCCTAAACCTCGCCATATCCACGCTCCTCGCCCAGCACGCCGTCACCGAAAAGACCCGCACCTGCTACTTTCCCGACCACAGCATCTCCAACGACGTGCCCTGCACCTCGGACACGTATACGCACTGCTGCACGGCCGGCGATATCTGCCTGGACAACGGATACTGCTATAGCGTGTCGCATCAGCCATATGTGCTGTCCAGGGGGAGCTGTACGGATCAGAATTGGGGTGCGGATTGTCCGCAGTTATGTTCGGGGTGTATGTTCCTTCATTTCCTACCCGCTCCTCTTTCTATAGCGTATGCAGCAGGCTTCCCGTTTGGGATGTTGAGCCCTAACTCGGCTCTTTATCCTGTCCGACCAAATCAATCCTCGTTCTTCACCATCAAGAAATTACACACATATATATACCTATCTTGCACCAAGATGAACAAACCAAAACAGAAGAAAGAAACAAACTAACAAAAATGCCCACAACAGCCCAAAATAACATTGGCGGCGGCTGTTCCATCATCAGCCTCCTCTTCCTCGACGGCACATCAACCTACTGCTGCGGTAACCCGATCTACGACTCAGAAACCGGCAACGTGACATGCGCGAACGGTGAAATGCCATTCGAGATGCCATCCGCAAAAGTCCTGCTTGGTCGCGCGGCCCTGGAGAACGTCACCACCGTGGGGGATAACAACGAGACTAATACGAATGTCACAGGGATGGCGGAGGATTCGGGTCCCTGTGAATCGACGGGCGGGATTGGGTCCGTGAGAACGGCGATTGGGGCCGGGGTGGGTGTGCCGTTGGGGGTGTTGGCGATGTCGGCGCTCGGGTGGGCGTTTTTGGAGAGGAGGAAGAGGAGGAAGGTTGAGGCTGCTGTGTTGGGGGCACACGGGAGAGGGGTTTATTTGGGGAAGGGGCAGCAGAAACAGCAGCAGCAGCAACAGATTGGGGGAATAGGGATGGGGATAGGGATGTCTGGGCTGACGGTGACGAGTGCACCTCCAGAGCAGGGAGGATATTCGGCTGAATTGAACGAGCCACCGGCGGAGTTGATGGGGACACCGAAGAGGAGTCGGTCGGGATGATGTGTTTCTGTGGAGTATAGATCCTTGATTATTATGACTGGTTTCAATGCGTATAAGCGTGATTAGTTGTGACCTCGATATACTAAATCATTAGAGTATGGATATAGAATGAAACCCCTCGGGACTTGATGAGCATAGATGAAAATCGCTGGTTCCGGAGTGAGGACAAGAAAGTGTTCTGCTCTGACAAAGAACCGTGGGAGAGCACCCTATTTCTTCGATAATTTACAATGGAACAACGTCGTAATTAGTCCCTCGAACGAAATCCTGCCATGTCACGCTCCGGGCCCTCAAGGGATTGTTGTCTCTCCACGCCCAATAGTCGACGCATATTTGTTTAGCATTGTCGAGGCTCTTGAATCCGTGGCGATGTTTTGACTGGAACCATTCCAAGGAGCGCGTTCTCATAACCGGGTCATTGCATTCTACCGCAATGACAAGACAAGGCCACAGAAGAATACATCCATTCGAGCCCTGGGCCTTGATTTCGCTGATCTCGAGATGGTGAAGATCAGCTTTGACCATGTATTGGATTTCGGCTGGTGGCCGATGATGAATCTTTCGCTGGATAAATATCAACAGAGAATAATCATAGACATGAGAGTAATGAAGGTTCGTTGAGTTTTTCTTGGTGGCGTCTGACCGTTGTTCAGGGATACTAGATGGGGCGCTGAGATACGCTTGAAGCTCCAGTTGCTGGGCCAGCCGATCAGAGTCCGGCAGGCTAGACGATATGCGATAGATTGGTAGGACCGTTCGCAGGAGGAATTTGCTGATATTATGATACCGACATAAGTAGTCGCTTGAGTCGGGGAGCTGTGCGATTAGGCTTTCAAGATCGAAGCCTGATGTGTGATTACCGAACACGGCGAGACAGAGAAACTGCAAGAGAACTGTGTGTAAATCTGAGCCGGGTTCGACATCAAGATCGCCAGCCTTGGATAGGTAGTTCAGCGCTCCATGAACATGACTTCTCCAGTGTACTTGCCAACACGTGACTGCTGCTACCGGTACTTTCATCGAAGCCTGAATCTCTTTTTATTTTTCCTCTTTGCGTCATAAAAAACATGGATTCTGTCACGATTGTTGGTCTCGTATGAACAAGCCATTCTCTCTCATTTCATGCTATATACGCCGCGAAAGCTAATTACAGATCCCTCAGAGGGATCTCCTCAGTGAGGTGGTTATCCACAAATATTCAGTTATCCTTGAGCCACCCTGCATGATATTTTTGGCCATCATAGCCACTATCTAGCGCAGTGATCTCAAGTCCACGGGTCGACTCGTGGGTGGACATTGACCAAAGTTTCCCCGTGTTGTTACGCCATAGACAGTGAAAGCCCATCCCCTTCCCACTTCATCATCCTTCCAAACCAGCCACCCTCAGATGTACGAGATTTTCCCGTTTGCAGATTCTTGCTGGAGGGCTGCAACGGACCCATTCTCTTCGATATGCTCCTCGTTTAGACATTCGTCGCTCTCTTCGAACAGGGACGCGTATATATCGGTGGTTCGCAGTCTCAATCGCGAAAAGGCCTTCTTGACCGATCTCAAACTGAAGAGACCCGGGTGCCAGAGCGTGAAAGCTAGAACCGGACGCCCCGCCGGTGAAATGATTTGTAGCTGTAAAACCACAGTTGGGCGGAACTGGAACTTGTGCCGATTCTTGCGTTTCACCGCGTGTGCGATGTAGAAGGACGTTGGTTTAGAGGCAGAAACGAGCTGACTGGACCCCGTTAGTAATGATACACAGTTTGTGATAAGTATAGATGCGTACCTCGTAGAGCCTCCATTCTCGTTGTTACTAATTCGCATCTCAATGGAATCCGGGTCAGAAGGCATGGTTGGTGTGATGATTCCAGAAGCGAAGAAAGTCACTAAGGTATGGGAAGAACTTCGTCTGAAGAGTAATTATAAGCAACGGGATTTTCCGTGTCTTTAGGAGCTCTCCATCGATATTGGCGTCTTGCCTTCCAGTCTGATCCAGTTGGGCCAAGTCCATTGTAGACCCGTCTCAGCTGATCGAGTGGAACTTGGCTTAGCAGGCGAGGATTTCCGTGAACTCATCTTTTTTAATGTTTCTAGGGATTGACCAACTTGAGGAGGGAATGAGGGAACACCGAACAGCGAGTCGGCCTCCGGAGTCGGCCGAACCGCATAACGGGAAGATTCTCTTCCTTCGCCCCCCCGTCTCTTGTGTCTCCTTTCTCTAATCTTTTCTCTACTATGGTGAACAGATCGTTAAAAAGCCTAAATTACATAACATTCTAAGTATAACGTAACTGTCGTGGTATGTCTTGACTAGATCCACCAACGAAATTTACTTATTGAAACTGGTAAAACCATTCGATACGGAACTCTATGGGCTCAGCATTGAATATAACGTTCCTCGAAAGACTGCAGGAGAAGAGTAAGTGATATATTTAAATGTTTAAGAATTTTGGTGTTAATGTAGTTAAGTCGACGTTGATGTGGACATTCTGAATATCAAGTTTATTTAGTTGCTGTCAATCATCCCCAATGACCGGATATTGAATCCCGCGTGACTGTTTATGTAGCTTCAAGATTCCACGACGAAAGTTGTGACTCGCGGAATAGTTTAATAAGACTATAATTTTTAACGAAGTGGTAATGTTCGCGTGTTATTCATTAAACTACTATGTTCTAGGCTCCTTCATAGGCAACCGAAAAAAGAGTATTGACGAACCTGCTGAAGGCGGTTTATTTTTATAAACATAACATCCTGTTCATCAAAGGTAGAATTCTGGTTCGAACAAGCCCCAGTAAGGCATATAATCTTTAGGAAATCTTTGATTTGGCTTGCCTTCTTGTAAAGGATGGAATTCTATCGCGCAATGTTCTTTTCCTTAAGTGTTTGTTATTTTAATACGGAGTCAATCCTCTAGTTTCGCCTCACTTCGCGAAATCATTGTTTTCGTTTAAATTGGCTGCCATTCAGCGACCATCTCGACTGGTGTTCTGGAAGAGCTGGTGAACCCTGAACGTTATTAGATTGAATTGGAAGGGACACTACCTACGAAGCTAAATAATCTTAGAAGACCGTATGATGTAAGTGTGCCGATTCTTTTATTGCGATTACAAGGATTATTTTAGAGCGATCCACTCCAAAGAACCCGGGAGTAAAAAATATGTAATCTGAAAAAAGTCTTTTTCGCGCGTAATGGCGATGTCTTCACTGAAAAGATTGAGACCGATTTTGAGGGTAATAAACGGCTGGAGTAAACGTTGGAACTCTTTACAATAGTAAAATAAGCAAATATACAGCTGGTTCAAGGTCCTTGATACCTCTTCTGTGACATTTAATAACTTCTGAGAGAGAGAGATGAAAATCATTCAATAAGCTTCAGAGAGGCTCGGATGTCATCAGATCAGCTCTCCAGGTTGTGCTGATTCGGCTTCGGGGTTGGAGTGGATTATATTGCGATCCGTACCAATTGAAAGTGTTATTATGATGATCAGTATCTCGCCAGCCATCATGATGAGAACACTCTCGTGCTTTGGGTGATTAACAGTCAGATTCTCTTTGTGGAGTTTTTACTATTGGAGTAGAGAGCGACGCTTTCGTTAATATAACTAAATCAATTCAGACAAGGGGATGTTTTCATCATACTATCCACGCTGTATACGCATATCCTAGGCCCTGAGACAAAGTGACAAAGACGTATACTTCATAGGACTTAGTTTTATCATTTCGGCTATACCGAAACAATGACTGAGGAACGCCGCTGGGCTATATGCCAGTGGGACTCGTATCGAGAGTCAGCAGGGCGCGATCATTTACGAGGACATGATTGGCGATCAGCCATGCTAGCTCGTTATGTGGAGTCGACCTGGGGATTATGTGGAGCCATCATGATAATTCCTCGTGCTAATGACCACCCTTCGAGGTACTAAAGGTGGCCTCGAGACGATGTCAATTCCCCACGCTCTATAGGAATGGGTTAGTGTTGGGGCTGTGTAGAAATCCATATTGCCGAACGCTTATTGCGAAGGAGGTTTTTGCTTTATTTACCACAGTTAGGTAGGACAGTTTCCTGTCCACGTCATGTTGTATGCACACAACTCTAATATTGCCTAGATCCGCACAGGCGGGAGTGTGGGGGACTGATGGAAAATCTGACCCTATACGCAGTACGGTGTACTCCATATGCCATGAATAGGGTCAACAGGAGCCAAACAGAAGTTGCCTCAAGTGGGCCTGCAGAACGCGGGGTAATTAATAATAAGCGCACAGGAATATTTAACGAAATCGTAGGGCCCTCGAGACGACACCCTAGACAACTGTACAGTCTCAATGGACGGTGCGAGCACCGCACGACAGAGCTCAGCGACGGGAGGTATCACCAGAGGCACCAAGCGCCGCCGGATCAGACCGTCTCGAGCCCGTGGCCTGAGAACTAGAACAGGATGGTAAGTAGATAGGCAGCTGGTTCAACTCACAATGCATCCCCTTAGCGAGCATCCCATTCGCTTACAAGCACGATAGCCTCACTTGCAGAGAGAGACGCGTGAAGTGCGATGACGGCAAACCCACCTGCCTGCGATGTTCCAAGTCGCATCGAATCTGTCTATATGCCTCTGTCGGACACGCAACCGACCCTGAGCCCCCAGGAGCACAGCCAAGTCCGCAGGAGCAGCAGCCGAGCCTTGATGCACCATATTTTGAGGATACCGGCCCAGCCCCTGCTGAAGCTCCAGTTGCACTCCACGCAAACGAAGCGATTGAGACGTCGCAAAGTGACCAGAGGCTACCTGGTTTGGACTCTGGTCTCTCAAACTCCCCACTTTCACTCAGCCAGGTGTCCCTGCTCAATATCTCCCCATTGGAATGGTACGACTTGCTAGCCCGGGATGCCATCAGCAACATTCAACGCCGGAACGACGCTCCGACGGGCGATCCACGATGGAAATTTCCCGATTTGGCCCTTTCTCGTAGGCAGTCACCAGCTCCTGGTTTAGAGGATCACTATGAGCTAGCTGAGAGGCGCCCCGAGCAGCAGCAGCAGGTGCAAGACGACACAATTGAAGCTTCTCTTGTGGGCCATCCCCAGGTGCTGGAGCCTTGGAACACAGCGAATAGGATAGAATTATCGGCAGTAGATTTTGAATTCTTTCAATATTACATTGAAGTTGTCGGACCCATCCTAGACTTGTTCGATCCCGATCGACACTTCATCAATATCGTTCCGCATCTTGCATTGCGAAATACAGGGCTCTTGAAGTCCATACTCGCTGTTGGGGCCAAACACAAGTCTCTAGGTTTGATCCATATATCGAACGAAGATACCTCAGGTCATCATGCGGCCTCACAGGTGAATACACCCTCGTCGTTGGCAGCAGCATCAGCAGCAACGACCGGTCAACCGTCTGAATCAAACCCGACCCCAGCACACATGGCAACACACTATTACTACGAAACGCTACAGTATCTCTCACAAACACTACTCTATCCCTCCTATGCGGACTCCCGAGAAATCCTCGCAACTGCCACCATGATCAGCACGTACGAGATGTTCGACATCGACAGCGCCTCAACCAGCGGAGACTGGGAGAAGCACCTACGAGGCTCTTTCTGGATCCAGCGATCTCAAGACAACGATGGTGAGTCTGTGGACGGTCTTAGACGAGCTGTCTGGTGGGCATGGCTGCGACAAGACATTTGGGCAGCCTTTCGAGCAGGAAGGCCAACGCTGAGTTTCTGGCGAGCTCGGAAACCTCTCGAGGACCTAGATCCTGATGGATTGGCCACCAGGATTGTCTATATATGCGGCCAGTGCGTCGCGTACGCCGCGTCAGATGAGGCAACAGATCGAGATCCCAGACCTAGAATTGGGCACGGGGATAGACTTCTACGTGCCCTCGATGATTGGTATCGTGTTCTTCCTGCGTCCTATCAGCCGGTTACTATCAGCGAAGGTGGCTCGCAGGCAACATTCCCGTCGATATGGATTCATCCACCGAGTCACGCAGGAGCAATGCAGATGTATAGTTTTGCACGTGCCATAGTGCTACTGAATCAACCTACTAGAGGTGGACTCAATGCATACCGTCAGCGCGAGAAGGAACTGACCGACAGTGTCAAGATGGTCTGTGGAATTGCGAGCGCTTGCGGGGATCATGACTCTGCCATGGCGTTTGTTAACGTACAGGCTTTGTTTGGAGGTAGGTTTTGCCCTGACTGCGTTGTTGTCCATTCTTTCCCTCGGCTGACGAGACACCTCAGTTGGCCAGTTTGTTCGGTCGCAAGAGATGCGTAGCGAGTTGCTCCGTATCTTGGAGAAGATGTTGAGAATTAGCAAGTTCCCAGCTCGGGGGCTTGTTGGTGAACTGAATAGCTTGTGGCAGGAATGAACCTTCGTAAAATACGAGTGTAAATGGGCCCACCCTAGCACGAATTTCTATGCGACGAAATGGATGAACTGCAAAAAGCTTTTGTTTTTTTCGTACTGTTTCATTTGATTCGTCACTGCCCTCTATTGATATATCAAATATAAAATCTTACCACGCCCCCACAATACCAGCAACCGGAATATCAATACCAGTCGTGTACGAAGCACCATCAGAAAGCAAATAGACATAAGCACCGCCTAGTTCCTTAGGGTCTGCCAATCTCGGCATACCACCGTAATACTGCATCTTGAGATCCCAGTCCGGCGCCTGGTCCACAAAGTACGTCATGGCGGTCTTAATAAAGCCCGGCGAGATGGAGTTGACACGAATGCCATGTCGTGCCCACTCCATGGCCAGCGTATGTGTCATATTGCGCACGGCAGCCTTAGTAGCGCCGTAGGGCGCCGAAGGCGCCGCGCGGTTCGGGCGATAAGAAGTCATGGAAGCCGTGAAGACGATGGATCCCTTGATGCCGAGATCGATGAAGCGGCGGGCGACGGTCGTTGCGCAGGAGTAGGCGCCGAACACGTTGAGATTGAAGAGTTGGTCGAGTTGGGCCCGACTGAAGTCGAGGGCTGGTTGGTGCTTCGTCATGCCGGCATTGGCGATGAAGCCGTGGATGGCTCCGCGGGCTGTGATGACGGCATCGATTGCGGAGCTTACACTCTCCTCGGAGGTCACATCGCAGTGGATATAGGATAGACGTTTGGGGTTGGCCATTTGTAGCGATCCGAATTCTTCGCCGGGCTCGAAGACGTCCAAGCTGAAGACGGCAGCTGCGTCGTTGGCTAGGCACACTTGTGCAAGGGCTAGTCCGATTCCCCGGTTGGCGCCAGTTATAGCGATCACTTTGTCTTTCAGGGTGATCTTCCAGTCGTGATCAAGCCCTGGATGAGTATCCAAGAAAGGGGGGGACGTTTCAGAAGTCATTTTGTCGATCATACCTGAAGGCATTGTTGGCAATATAGTTGTGAGCTGCAAGGAATTGGGGGTTGAAGAAGCGGTTATTCAATGGAGGTGCGAGCGTTATTTTAAGTCCGTTATTGCCATTAATTCAGTCAAGTAACACTGAGATGGTGTAAATAGGCGAGGCACTTTTTATCGGCCATGGAAGTAATGAAATCGCCTAATTGTCAAGGCCACTGGGGCATTCGAAACGAGGAACTCCACCATGAAATGCCTACTTGTCCCTCGCATCGAGTCCATGCGGCTAGCGTAATGACCGAGTCAGCCTTCTATACTCCCCAAGTTCTCGCGGTTATTCGGAATTTGGAACTTTCAATTGGTGGCCGAGACTATTGACAGTATTTGGATTTAGATGGCTGGAACATAGTTGAAGACTAGCATATGTATTCTTGGAGCTTTGTTGGGCCATGTAACGCGCCGAATATATTTCTGATTTTCTCTACCTAGTACTATACGACAAACTCATATCTAACCATAGCCTCCATTCTCTTATAACATCCGACGACAGACTAATAATCAGTTAACACTGCCCGACCGCAGCCGTCGACGCAGCCAAACATGCAAGAACAGAAACACAACAATGCCGACTGCTAACATCGCCGAAATGACAGAGAACCCCATAATGTATTTCGGGCTGTCATCTTCAGGGAACAAATACTGTGGTATCATGGGTTAGTACGGTAGCCAAACAGGAAGATAATATATGAATTAGCGAGATACGTACCGATCCGTAAATCTGGGCCAAATTACCCAGTGCGTTGACCATAGCCAGAGCCACACCTCGAGCCTGCGGATGCATCCCAGCAAAGGCAGACGACGCATATGCCAATGTTCCTCCATTGGTGGCCCAAAGGCCGGCAGCCATGAGAACAAGGAGAACGTAGCGAGCAGTGAAGTTATACACAGTACACACGATAATCGAACAGATTAGAGACACGGTCAACCAGGAAGCAATGATTAACCCACGCCAAGTAGGAACCATATCGCTGTAGTAGGCTGTGATACCTGTAGCGACGAAAGCCACGCCATAGATAGGGACAGTCAATAGGTTAACCTTCTTGGTGGATGCGTCTCCGAAAAGTCCTTTTACAAGCGTGGGATAAAAGTATGTCAAGGTACTCGAGCCGACGATGACCTATAAAGAATCAGTCCGTGAGTTAAGTTGAAGATTGGGGGTATCAACGAACCATGTACCCAATGACGAATGCCCAGGTGCGCCAATCCCGACATGCCACTTTACAAGCATCCAAGTTGCTCAGATGCTCGCTATCCGCGGTGGCAGCCGTCACATTGTCAGTCGCTAGACGTGCTAGGGCGACCTGCTTCTCACGCTCACTGAGGCGCCGCGATGTCGCCGGGAAATCTGGAAGAAGAAAGAGGGAGATGATGGCAAAGCCAACAGTAGCTGCACCTTCAATGATAAACAACCAACGCCACCCACGAATACCATGGACTCCCTCAAGACCATCGACAATGCCGGCAGCAATAAGGCCCCCAAAGGCACCAGATAGAACAGCCGCCGAGATGAACACACCGAAACGCTTCGACTGCTCGGCTTGTTTGTACCATGATGACAGGAGAAGTATAACCCCCGGGGCAAATCCGGCCTCAACGCATCCAAGGATAACTCGGAGGGCCACTAGGTGGGAGAAGTCCTTGATAACAGCCATCACGCAAGTCAAAGCACCCCAGAGAATCATGATTGATGGGAGAAAAATAGACGGTCGGGATCGGCCTAAGGCAAGGCTGTATAGAAAATCAGTCAGTGGTCATGTTTCGAAAGTAAGGACTGAGCATTGATTATGGGATAATCGTACTTGCTAGGAACTTCAAAGACCACGTATCCGATGAAGAAGACGACCAGTGCAATCGAGTACTGGTTTGAGCTCAAGTTAAGATCAACCTCCATTCCAGAGATCTTTGCATTGCCAATGCTGTACATACATAACCGTTAGTCTGCTGGGAAGGGCTTAAACCTTCAAGTCAAACATGTTCCACTCACTTGGTTCTGTCCAGGTATGACAGGAGATACATGATCCAGATGGTAGGCAGGAGGGTGAGATCAATCTTCCTCACCAACGCCTTCTCTTCCTCGGGAGTGATCGAAATTGCTTCTGCGATATTGACATTTTCGATCTCATGAGAAGAGACGTCCTTCAACTGGCTTTCGGCGTCCACGGGGTCCATGATGGCTTATCGCAAAAGCTTTGAGGTGAGAGGAATGAGGAAAGGTGATGAAAGATTGGAGATTGCCCCTTGCTTGGTGTTTATGTTTGATTCCTTTACCTAGTATATACGAGGCTAGGGCTTTGGGGTTACTGCCGTTGGACTCATCATGCCATCCGCCATTCCCCGGATTCTCCATCTCCATCTCCACAGCTCAAGAGACACCATTTCCCGCTCTCCAAAGTCTGGGCAATATTATCCGATTGGCTCATGAGGGGGTCATCGCATCGAGGCCAATGTGGACCCTCTCGTTAGCGTCAATCCTGGCTCCCGGATCGGTTGGTATGACAAAGAATGGTCCTGCTGGTGTTTACTATCAACCGAACAGAGATCCCAAGGCGCCAAAGACATATCAACTAGATTGAGAGAGAAGGCTTGTGCCCTCGTAGGGGAGTATTGGTGCCTTTAGTTAGAGATTGGCTCTTTGGCTTAAAGAGGAAGTCCTGTAAGCACTTAATTTGGGTCTTCTGCTACGGCGTTTTTTGCCTGTCAGACGAGACAGGTTAGGAAAGGAAGACATGCTCCCGTCGACGGTGACATAATACTAGAGAGAATGCTATATCACTCAATGTAAGACACAATACATTCATTCTAGAGGTGTCACTATATACATCCATAGCCATGCGCATCATTCATGAGTTACCTCACTGATCTAATGTTTCAACCCAATCTGCAGACTCCCATTGAAGTCCCTAAAGTCACCTCTGAGAATGCCAATACCATCATGCCTAACCTCCTCCACCAGGTCTTTGACTTTCTGTGCGATGCTCTCCGGAGCGAATCCGAAATGCTCATAGGTCTCTTTGGAAGGAAGACTTTTGCCAAAGCAATTCATCGATACCGAAGCATCCGCATAGCGCTCCCATCCGTTTGACGGGTATGCCTCAATAACGACTGTGGGCTTTTTGGCGCGTGGCTTGAGAACTGATTGCTTGTATTCCCATGGCTGTTGTTCAAAGAGCCTAGTACAAGGGAAGGACAATACCCGTGCCTTGATATCATAATCCTTTATAAGTAGTTCCCGGGTCTGCATTGCGTAACACATCTCAGAGCCGACACCGATCAAAGTCACGTCAAAGTCGTCATTGTCGGTCTCAGTGAAGACATATCCACCTTTCATAGCGCCCTCGCGCGAGGAGTACTGGGGGTATTGGGTCAGGCTCTGCCGGGAGAGGGAGATGACGGTTGGCGTCTCGGTAGCCTGGATAGCGGCGATATAGGCACCGGCTACTTCCTCGGTATCGCACGGACGGATAAAGAGAAGATTGGGCATCGCTCTCCAGAGCGCAGAAACGGCAATGGGTTGATGCGTGGGTCCGTTCTCGCCGACGCCGATGCTGTCGTGGGTGGCGATGTGGATCTGCTGGAGGCCTTGAAGTGCGGCCATGCGTATAGCGGCTGCGGCATACAGGTGGAAGACTAAGTACGTGCTCGTCATGGGGATGAATGTGCCTTTGTTGAACGCCGCAAGCCCGTTGGTAATGGCGCACATGGCGTGTTCCCGGATTCCGTAGTGTATGTATCGGCCGCTGTAGTTTCCATTCAGACCGCACGCAGTTCGAAGGTCAGGCTAATTGTACATTAGCAAATCAATGTCCTGTTGAGAGCAAGATCAATGGGCAATGAATATATATACTCACCGATTGAAAGTCGACTTTGTTCTTGTAGGCGATATTGCACGAAGGAGTAAGATCCGCTGTGCCAACCAAGAAGGAATTGATTCTCTCTCCAAGCGCGTTAGTAATAACACCGGCTGACTTTCGTGAAGCAGTCGGCGCGGTAGGCTGTTCTTCCTTACGCGGAATACATTTGGTCCAGTCCTGGGGCATTTTTCCTGCCACACGCAGCGCAAATTCAGCTGCTAGCTCTGGGTAATCCTCGCGATATCTCACCCGAGCTGCTTGCCAAGCTGCTTCGTGGGCCTCACCGCGGCTCGGGATATCACCAAAAAAGTCGTAAACATCTTCGGGAATGTGGAAGTGCTCGTTAGGGTTGAGACTGAACCGCCTCTTGAAGTTGGCAACTTCGTCGACTCCGAGCGCAGCTCCATGTACATCAGCAGTTCCAGCCTTGGCCGATCCGAAGCCAATTGTGGTGCGGATGTTCAGGAAGGTGGGCCTGTCACTCAATCGAGCGCTGGCAAGGGCTCGTGCAACAGCTGATATGTGTGAGCGGATCTGTAATAACCACCTTGAAGGAGATCCAAGACCTACCGACAACGTCCGAATCACCGTTGGACACGTCCATCACGTTGAAACCAGTAGCCCGCATCTTGGCATTGATATTCTCGGTGTTAGCAACATCTGCAGTACCATCACACGTAACTGAGTTGTTGTCGAATATAACGCAGAGATTATTTAGCTTCCAGTGACCAGCGAGAGAAAGCGCCTCGAGTCCAACACCTTCCTGCAGGCATGCGTCCCCGACCATGCACCATGTCATGTTATTAACCAGCTCATGATCAGGTCTGTTGTATGTGGCGGCTAGGTTCTTAGTGGCCATGGCAAGTCCAACAGCATTGGCGAGGCCCTGACCGAGGGGTCCAGTTGTGACCTCTACACCCTCGTTCTCGATCTCAGGGTGGCCGGGACAGAGTGAATCGAGCCTTGATGAGTGGTATGTTTTTAGCTGCTCGTGTGTCATGCTCTTGACGCCAACAAGGTGCATGAACAGGTACTGCCATAGACAGGCATGGCCTACCATTATTCCGGGTAAGCCACATGACGTTTGTTTGATGGGAACGAGGAGGGTGTTGATTACGACGTACCATTCGAAAGAACAAGGCGATCCCGGTTGAAGTAATCGCAATTCTTTGGAGAATATCTCATCACATATTTATACAGGGCAATACCAATAGCAGCCATACCCATGGGAGACCTGTGACAGAAGGTCTAGTCAGCGCTATGCTCTGGTTCTTCTAAGAACAGTGTCGATTTACCCAGCATGGCCTTCGCCGTATTGCTGGCAAACATCAGCGATGAAGGCTCGGAAAACGTTCATCACTCGTTGATGAGTATCTGTGCTTTCAAATCTGGGGTTAACAGCAGAAAAAGCTCCATTTCCGATGCTTGAAACGGCCTTGACTGGCAGTTTCTCGGTGGGCTTCTCGAGGAGTTCCAGCGCAGGTGCCATGGTGTAAAAATTGGTGTTGGCTGTGGCACTGGAGATAATTGGTTTGGTATAGCACTTGATAGTCCTGAGCTGTAGTACGCTGGCGAAGCAAGTAGACCAGACAGACGGTTCTTATACTCTAGGTATGATTCCATATTCTTTGACTGTCCGAGAATCAATGCATTCTATTGACGTTAAATTAAGACCGTTGGACATCGAGACGAAGTCATGGGCCACTGAACGTCGAGCTTACCCTTCTGCAGTAAGTTATCTCTGCTGGGGTAAATCCACGCAAGACTCCTACTGCCATAGGGTGGTCACGATAGTCGGAGTGAGTCCCTCGCTTCGAGACCAGCGGGCGCTCGCATCGAGAACCCACCGACTACATTTTCCCAGATATTAGCCAGCACAAGACGGAATTCTCGCGATTGGTTTGTTGCTCGCGACTCGAATCCTAATTTGTATGCCTCTCGCGTCCGTGTCATTGTAGTCCTCCGTTGTTTGACAGAATCAATCCTTGGCGAATCTAGGGATAGGTATGTAGGTAGGCAATCTTTCCCTTAGGAAGTCAGACATCCGGAATATACAACAACTATGGCGGCCCTATGAAGGCCTATACCTCTCTTATAGATCATCTTATTATTGAAGAATCTAATCCTCCAATAAGGGACCTTAACACCAGAATATTATAATTGACCGGCCTGATACTGTTCCCTCGTCTACTTCACTCGGTGTATTAAGTATTTACTACCGGAATATGTGCTTTGATGTTTGTTATTCATAGTAGCTTTTCTAATGAGTGACTGTCACTGTTACTGGCTCCAATCAATTCATCACAGCGTTCAAATTATACTGGTATAACATAGGTGCGTAGACTGGCTGACCAGATCTATTCTATGGTCTGCTTGACCCCGGCATACAGATCGCCATTCTTTTAGGGGGTGAATCTCGGCGTTGTAATTTGGAAAACCCCCAAAGGGTTGAATTTTCGAACAGTCATAATAAGGCCCGTTCCGGGCAGAAGATGGTGGAGGTATCACATCATGAGTTCAAAATGCTGGATATTCAGCCATGCTCTTCATGTGTCCATATAGGCACTTGAAACTGTCGCAGCTCGAGCTGCCAGCAGAGGGTCGATTACCTCCAAGGATACAGCATGGTTAATTTTTATGCAATTGCCTTTGGCGTGATTGTCCTTAATTATTAGTTGATTCGCTTCTCGCCATCCCGTTTCTCCAATGGGTGCATTGATCTGTATAGCTTGATCAAGTGCCACATTATTGTGAATGAACCTAGTATTAGGAGGGCGAGAAGCATCATTCCCCAAGGATCCGGGCTCCTCATCATTGAGTGCCACCGTGTCATCACCTATTCTATGTTAGTTGCTTAGGAAATTCCTTGAATTCACTCTCCCTATCATTTGGTATCTGAAGCTCGCTTGAATTGTCGATTTTAAGTCCCCCTATCCGTCCGAATGAAGTCTTGGAGAGGCTATGAATTCGATCAACGGCTGCCATTTTGCCTTCAATACTGCGCGGTATGTTGCCAACTAAATCGTGTTTCGCCCGAAGGAGTTGGTCCATAATATTATGCAGCAGCCTGAACTCATCATCAAGTAGTTGCCGGTTAAATGTCCTCTTCTCTCCTACTTGTAAAGTCTCGAGCAATTCTTTCAACTTGCCACCGATGTCATTAAATACCACGAGACCTGACGTCACCTCTGATGTCTGTAATGCTTCCTCATTTTGAACGATAGTGATGATAGCCGCCATCTTCTTAATTTCATCCTTGAGGATTTTGAGTGTAGATACGAGTGCCATTTGACATTCATTGGCGTTACAAACTCGCTTGATCAAGAACACTGTCATCTCCAAATTCCCAAGCGCCGCGGAAGCGACACCAATGATCTCTGGCTCCGACTATCTTGGGAGATGGAAGATTAGCATGCGCAGATAATCTGGGAATGTTTTGAACTGCCTACCATTTTCTATTTTCTTTTGCTGTCTAGTTCACGGGTAATAAGTTCCGATTGTTAATAACATAAAAAGAGGAAGAGCACTGGGAAATCCAACACTAATAGTCCCGACATCCTACGTGGCTTAAACTAAGCACATGAGGGGAATAGCTCGGCGAACTACCCCTCCGAGCAGGGATATAAATTACCGTCTATTTCTCTACGTGTCGCAGATTAGAATCATATTAGCTGAAATATTCGTTAAACTGCTGTTCTTCCTCCACCCATTGGTACTCGTCGCCAGTATGAAACGTCGCCGCAAGTCCATTATCTTCGGACTGATTAACAGAATTAATGCGAACCATGTCATTTTTAGTTACTTATAGATTATTGGTGCTCTTTCTCAAAAACTCCAGTACTTGTGCTACGGTAGGGTGGAAAACAAAAAAAGAACAAAGGCCTTATCTATCAACTGATCTGTGTCGTGATATGTGCCTTAGAATACTGGGTTTCCTGTTGAAGATCAATGAGTTATGCATTTATTATTGACAAGATTTACAGGTGGGACAGGATTTGAATTCTCAATCGCTTCATATCAAGATAATTGTATATAGCCAATTGAATTTAGGGCGTGCGTTATACCGAGTTCCTACTTCTGATTCAGTCAATATGATCCGGGAAGAATATGTTCGGGAGAGATATAAATATTAAGGTGGGCAGAAATAGGAGGCGGGAAACTGGGCAGTTGATGTTTCGCAATCCGACAAAATGTGTTCTACGAGATTCCGGAATACACAGGGCTAACATGATAATGAAATATTGATCGATTAGGGCGATTTTGGCCCCAATTCCTCTATGATGCCGAGAGTTTTTCCACTCCGCGGCGACACTATAGCGTGGCTCCATCCCTGCGTTGCTTTCCCGCGATGCTCCGTACTTTCCCGTCAAACTTCCCCGACAGGCCAGCAAAGATGACTCAAGACCTATCAGAAATTTTGAAGGGTGCTGCGCTTGACCTGACTCCGTACGAGGATCTCTACAAATATTTTCATGCCAATCCCGAGCTCTCTCTGCAAGAAGAATCTACATCGCAAAAGGTTGCGGCACATTTGTCGGGGTTGAAAGCGTATGAAATCCAAACTAATATCGGCGGCTTTGGACTTGCCGGAGTCCTACGAAATGGCCCCGGAAAGACTGTTCTGCTGCGCGCTGACATGGACGCACTTCCTGTCAAGGAACTCACTGGACTGCCGTACGCCAGCTCGGTTACCATGCGGGATGCCGACGGCAATGAAAAGCCCGTGATGCATGCCTGCGGACACGATATGCATATGACCTGTCTGCTCGCTGCGGCCGAGACCCTTGCAAAGACTCAGCATGCGTGGAGCGGAACATTGATCGTGGTGTTCCAGCCCAACGAGGAAAGAGGCGGTGGTGCTCAGGCCATGGTTAATGACGGGCTTTATTCCAAGGTCCCGGTGCCCGATTATGTTCTGGGTCAGCATGTGATGAAAATGCGGGCAGGAAAGATCGGCTCACGCCCTGGCACGATTATGGCCGCGGCCGATAGTTTGAAGATTACTGTCTTTGGACGCGGTGGCCATGGATCGTTGCCGCATCAGACCGTGGACCCGGCACTGCTCGCTGCGCATATTGTTGTTAGGCTCCAGGGCATCGTGAGCCGAGAGGTGGATCCGACGGATTTAGGCGTTGTCACGGTGGGGAGCCTGCAAGCCGGCCAGACCGAAAATATCATAGCGGATCGAGCGGAGATCGGCCTAGACTTTAGGACGGTGAAGCTGGAGACCCGACAAAAGATTCTTTCTGCTATCCAGCGTATTGTCGAGGCCGAATGCATGGCAAGTGGCTCACCGAAGCCTCCCGTGTTTACCCCGACACGACGGTTTCCACCAACTGACAATGACAATGACGCGGCGGCTCAAGTGGCTAAATCATTTGAGAAACACCTTGAAGATTTTGATGGGGACACGCCCAGAAGCAACGTCAGTGAGGACGTGTCCACGCTGGCAACTTGCAAAAACATCCCATGTTGCTTCTGGTTTCTCGGGGGGATCGATGCTCAGGTCTGGGACAAGGCTCAAGAAGAAGGCAATCAGACCGAGATACCATCGAACCACTCGGCGCTTTTCGCGCCCGCTATACGACCAACGATGGAAGTTGGAGCTAAGGCCCTCTGTCTCGCAGCTTTGACATTCTTAACGAAATAAATCACAGGCAATAAGTTAGCTAGGAGCGGGTAAATGAGGTTCTATTCGAATGATCCAGGCCTTATTTACGATATCAAGTGAGCTCAAGTAGTCCGGTCGTTGTTAGTCACCTAGGGCCTATTCTATGTTTTACTTTGATAAAGAGACGTCTGTGCACAGAGCACTGATTGTATTTAACTTCATAAATGAGAGCGCAATTGTAAGAGAAGTAATATATTCTTGCATAAAGAGTGTGATAGTTATGTCTATGGGTCACGCTTATGAAACGAGGGGACCCACCTCGAGGAATTGTCTGTATGCATAAGTTAGGTTGTTTCTACTTAGCCGGCAAGATTAGATTTATTTGCCTTTTTTTTCTTAGTCTCTTTTTTACCATGTAGCGAGAAGCATGTAACTCAATATGTTTCGTCTTCCCATGTGAATATGCCATGTCCTCTACGCAAGAGCAAAGTCTAGACATCGTTCGAGCTTCGAATAACGTTTCTCCAAGAGTAGCCAAGCTTCCAGTAGAGCCTGTCTCAGAGTGTCGAATTCAGACAAGGTTTGTGAGACTTTATACATATATTTTTGTTTGATGAGTAGGAGTGCAGTAGCCTAATAAGGTAGCAGGGAGGAAACGATGAGGGTCCTGGCATCGAGTGACAGCCACGAACCCTAATCCATGACATCCGTTGGATGGGAAAGATTCTGGATCTTGAACAGAAGGGAATGACGTCCAGATGTGACACATGAGGCATGATGGTCGGACGAGAGAATTGATTAACTAATTTATGGAGCTTGGAATAAGCTCTTTTATTGGTATGGAAGAGGGCTCGAACTAGAATTAAACGAAATCACGAGATGAAACGGGTTTGCTAGACGACAAGGAGAGAACATAGATTCTGGCTGTAGGCTGAATAGACTACGTGCCTCATTACTAGACTATCTGAGGAAACGTGGATTGAAAAATGAAAGGCCGGATAGCGTGAGAAATCTTGGCCACAAGAAGATTGACTGGTAGAAGCAATCCTTTGTGGACAAAGTTATTACTTGGATGCTGGACTTTATGCTTGCTGATGAATGGTCTGACAGGGGTCATGGATGTTGAATTGATAAATTACTATGTATGTCAACGCTCCTCTAGCTCTTATAGGCTAATCTCGATCCTTATGATACTTGACAACCTCTAGCTAATGTGGGAATATTTAGACGTCCCTCATTTTATGACGCTCTGGTGCAGCCCAGACAGCCCTTATTCTCCATCTAGACAACAGAAAAGGCTGACATCGGCAGAAAGGGCGATTATCTCTGGAATATAGTCAATGATCACTCCTTGAACGAGGATTCAACCCTTATCTTGACTTCGACCTATATCCAATTTAATTCGACTGACAAGCAAAGGTTGATATCACCTCTATACATGTGATTTGAATCGCTAGACAACCCGACTGGTTCCTTTTGTGCTCACTCAAGGGGTCTGGGAGAGATTTGCAATTTGCGAGACTGGGTCTGGTGTTACTAAGTATAGTATTTAACGCATATAACTCACTTCAAACCGCAACAGTCTGCAATAATTTACGATCTTCAGAGTAAAAAAAGATGTTTAGTTTTCTGGAGTTTAAATTACCTTTATGAGGCGTATATCTTTGCGACTAGTCGATCTTACTTTTTTAGGTTTGGAACTATATACACTTTCCTAAATTGGATGTTGAACCTTAAAGGGTATATGGTATCCCGGATCGTTGACCTGAATTGCAACTAATTCCTTTCTTTCAGTGGCATTGTCAATATAAGATTGCACCGATTTCCATAGTATAAAGACGTCTTTCCCTCCCTCCGCATCGAAGCCTTATGGGGCAGTCAATCTCAACATCGTACTCAAACTTAAATCAAGATGGCTCAACCTATTCCATTCTCATATACCCCGAAAGGCCTTTCCTATACCAAATTGTCTGTCAGTTCATGCAGCGAATTTACCTTTCTCAAAGCCAGCGCCATCGACAAAGCACAAAAAAGCTCTTACGACATACCGATCCAACCACTCGAGTGCGACGTTCCCTGGCCTTCTTCGTTCCCAGCGGTTCGGCAGTGCAAGTATTGGAAGGAGGTCCAGACTTCTTGTGAAGATCTGATGCAAGAGATCCGAGCCCTGAGGAATCAGAATACCAGGATGGTCCCCGAAGGATTCTCTCATATGGGAGATGAGCAACGTCTGACAAAGAAGGAAAGCATGATAATAGCGACGGCAGTCAGTTCTGCGACCTATATGGTACCGAATTCACCACGTGATAGGATCGAAGCTATAGCAAAGCTCTGGATGTTGCTCTGGACGCATGATGGTGAGTTGGTAATACAAAATTCTCGCAACTTTAATGTCATGGGTTCACTGATCTGATTGGGGTGTGGGCAGACGTTGTTGAATACAGCCCAGAACAGGCGGTAAGTTATTGGCGACTTGGTCAGCAAAGCAGTTCCGTGACTAATGAGAGTCGATAAGTTAGGGCTCGACCGTAGTCGACGATATGATAGGCTCACTTCTTCGAGTCGCCAGGGGCTTCGAGGATCTATCGGGAAACGAAGCCTGTGCTACGTTCAAACTGACAACAGAGCTTCTTGATCTGCCAGGAGGTCTCATGCAAACTCTCTTAGAGACTTTCGAAGACTTCCTGGTCTTTACTAGCAAACATCAAAGGTCTCGTTTCGAAGGCTTGCGAGATTTCCTCGACTATCGCATGATTGATATTGCCATGACGTGAGCCCCTTTTTCATCGGCTTTGTAAAACAACCATTAACCACATAATCCAGCCTCATCCTGGCATCAGTGAGACTCGGTAATGGCCTGGACCTGAACCGCCAACAGCTAGAGCCACTTCGTCACATCATTGACTTGACCAGTGACCACATCACTCTAGTTAATGACCTGTATTCCTTCGACAAGGAGAAACGAGCAGCGGTGACTGAAGGCGCCCTCCTTTTGAATACAGTCAACTATCTAGAACAGGCATTATCAGTGTCATCGCCTTTTGCCAAAGACCTCACCTTGCGTCTGATACTTGACATCGAATCTAAACTTCAGGATGAGCTCGGCCTAATTTCGCAAACTGAGACTTTGAGCGAGTCCCAAGTCCGATATGCCCACGCGTTGGTCGAATGCGCGTCGGGAAATTGGCTCTTCTCAATCACTTCAATCCGGTATGGAAAGGAAATGAAATAAATGAGTTTGCTTAGAGTATTCAATTGCATGGATTCTCTTCACACTTTAAGACGAATATCTTTTCAAAAACCGAGATTGTCTCTTTTGGTGGTCTTTCAATATCGATAATCTTCATTCAGATATATATCTCGCCTCTCGCACTGTTAGTAGCCTTTTGAGTCTGTAAATTCACGAATTAGACCACAAGCCAGACATCAGTCAAGTGCACACAGAACAATAGACAGGACATACTAAGCCAGAACAGTCTCTCCCCCCACAAGGATGACAACAAATAATCTGTCAGATGTGACGAACGGCTACGCTGGCGATAAGGAATCGCGAGAATGTAGGGGATGCATTTAACGAAGAAACTAAGCTAGGCTGTGAAGCTATTCAGGAGCTGATCACAATATGTGTGGACAGCTCTGAAGCTAGTCCCGATCGGGTAGTTAGGTCATAGGGTATCACGAAGGAAGGTCTTCGGAGGCTGGTCACGGTCCGTGACATCAGATATCTCAGGAGCCAGACTCCCTTCAGTTGTAAGAGTAGAGCAGATTCTTAGTCTCGTCAGTAACAGTGGTCGGCCTTATCGTTCCTTTGTTTTGAACTCGGGGCGAAAGCTGCCCGAGGCCGAAACCCCGACATATCAAGGTGGAGAAAACGAGCCCTCTTACCATCATCTTTCCGGCTTTAAAGATGACTCCGGAGACCAGACTCATAATTATTTAAGAAGCCCATTTTCCACCTGTAGTACTGCCAGATCATACACAGGGTGATCAGCAAACTAGGGGTGTAACGAATACGAATATTCGACATCGTCAAAACCGTCGAATATTCGTATTCGATCATGGTAAGGGTGTCGAATATCGTATTCGACTTTTTATTCGAACCATACGAGGCGTCGAATATCGTATTCGAGACATATTCGACCTCACAGGGGTGTCGAATATTGTATTCGAAATCTTATTCGACCGAATATATCGTCGAATATATCGGCCGACGTCGAATATTCGTTGCACCCCTACAGCAAACATGGTAGCACCCATTCTGTTGACGAAAGGAACGCTGCTGATCCATGATCATGACGTCATTCGCGCTGAGCGAAAAGACCTCCTCATCGAAAACTCGATCATCTCGCAGATCGACAATAACATAGATCCTCCACAGTCTGCGACGGTCATAGACTGCTCTGGAAATATCATCTCACCTGGTTTTGTTGACACTCATCACCATGTTTGGCAGACCTGTCTGAAGGGAACCCATGCCGATCAGACACTGGTGGATTATTTTTGGGACGGTTAGTCAATGAGTGAGAACTGTGAAAGGCTCATGCTGACCAAGATAAGGAAACTTCATCAGCTCATTTCTGTCACCCCAGTACGTGTTTTGGAGTCAGCTGGCAGGGGCTCTGGAATGTGTGGAAAGCGGAATGACGACGGTAGTGGACCATGCCCACATTAACTATTCATCTGAACATTGTATGACATGTCAACGCAGACATTGCCAAACTTGCCCTGTAAAGCTAACAAACAACAGCTACCAAGGCATTAAGAGCGACCATTTCGTCTGGTCTGCGGTCTGTCTTCGCCTATTGCCCAACTCCTCGCATAGCCACTTGGAAACCAGAGTTTACTCTCGACAGAGACTTTCTGCCTCCGTGGGTGATGGAAACATTCGAAAAATTGGCCGAACTGAACCCATTGGGACCAAATGGTCGCGTTAGCCTTGGTTTCGCTTTTGACGGCCTCTTCCTTCCCGGACCTATGCTGAAAAGCCTATATTCAAAGGTGCGGGAGGCAGGGGCTCGGTTGATCACATCGCATTCAGTTTACGGTGCCCAGTTTGGCGGTAGGTGTACTTCTCTCTAAGGGCTGTATCAGCATGTCTGACGTAGAAATTATCAGCTCGAAACCAAACCTCTGCGGCCGAAACACTCGACAAGAATGGTCTCTTGGGCCCGGACAACCTATTATCCCACAACAACAATCCAACCTCACAGGACGCGCGACTTGTTACGGAAAACCAGGTCAAAATCTCCAGCACACCAGGGACAGAGCTTCAAATGGGCCATGGAAACCCAGTCTGCCTGCGAGATAATCTCTACCCGTTATCATCTCTCGGAATCGACTGTCATAGTGTATGTAGCGCGTACATGCCAGCACAGATGATGCTAGCGCTGCAGTGAGCACGGGCACGAAGGCACGAAGACCTGGAGTCGCAGAACAAGTGGTCTAGTGACGTTGGATTCAGCGCATCTGCAGTTTTCAAGCTTGGTACGATCCTCGGTGCGCGCGCAATTGGTATGGAAGATAGCATTGGGAGTTTAGCGGTAGGGAAGAAGGCCGACATTGTGGTTTTCGACTGCGATACTCTCGGTATGGTTGTCGCTGCTGATCGCGACTCGCCGCTGTTGTAATTCATAGCACCGTGCGAGACGTCAATACTGTGACTATTGACGGGGTCATCAAGAAGAAGGATGGCATTTTGATGCCAGTGCTTGCTCCGGAAAGCATCTCTGAGAAGGTTGATCGGGGAGAAAAGATTGAATGGAAGGAGATCATCCCGCATGTCATCGAGCTAAGTCAGCGGATTGATGAACAGAATAAAACTACCGGCGATGGGAAAGCTGCCAAGAAAGCCATTATGACAGCTTTCCATATGAAATCTGAAGGTCATGTTGGGGATGTCTAACGAGATGTTAGGGAGGCGTAGTGGAAACAAGAGGAATTGTTTATATATTGTGTAACTAATAGGAAGGACATAAATGCATCCTCAGAGACAGCAGAATGAATATCCCCAACCGTATGCTTTTTAGGATAAATGTAGAAGGACGCATGATGTAGCATAGGACTTAGTTATATTTTACGGCCGCGGTTCACCGCCTAGGCACGTGTCCCGCCGTCCCCTGTTGGGGCAAAGGCCGCCAGGGGGTAAGCCCTGGGCGTCACTAACTAGTTCTAGTTCTAGTTCTAAGTACAAATAAGGGACTTTAGCGCTTTAAATAGCTGCTGCAGTCAAGAAGCAGAGCCTGTGGATCAGGCAGAAGTTAATGCCAGCTGCAGAGGCCCTCCTAATCTCCATGACCTATCCTACCACCTCTATCTTTTTTTTGGGGGGGGGGAGGTCTCAGTCTAGCTGAGGTAGTGGATGCCGAGTGCATATATCTTCAAAGAAACGAGTTTCTGAAAGCCACGCAGCCAGCTCGGTTGCGCCTTTTGGGGTGCCGAACAGGTAGGGGATTATGTCAGAAGGGGACCCTGGAGGTCGGGGCAGGCGCCTCTTTGCTATGTGGTAGAAGAGGAAGTGTATTGTAGTCTTTCTTGTACCGCAGCGGCAGAAAAGATAGGCATCTTCATGATTGAACCGATCGTGATAGGCTGCAAAGTCTCCGTGGCCCGTACGACTAGCTAGGATCCGTGCTAAAAGCGGCCTTGAGAGCTTTAGCTCTGCAGGGCATTTAGGGAAGTTGGTAATCCAGAGATCTTGGTAGGATTGAGGGGCCGAGGACTGCCAGTATCTTTGAAGAGCAGTCATGACATCAGCCTTAACCTGCCACCTTAACGAGGCGTACGAGTGGTTACTTGAAGGGGGAGGGTCCATAGCAGCACCTTTCTTTGCTGCTTGATCAGCTGCTTCATTCTCAGGTATTTGTGTGTGACCAGGGACCCAGCAGACGCGTACGGAGCCGCCATTGGTATATGAAAATCTCTCTCGTGCCAGCCAGGTCTGGGCTAGGGCTTGGAAGGATTCGAAAACCCCTTGAGATGAGCCCGCGATGGGTGAAAGGAGACGTGTGGCCACCTTCAGGTTATCTAGACAGACCCAGAGGTTAGTGGCAAAACGAGCAGTGCCTAGTTTAAGGGCTGCTTTCGCCCCAGCTAGAGCTGCTTCAGCTTCAGCATCAAAGACTTCCTTGTTCGGTCCCAGAGAGAAGGAGGATTGTTGAAATAGCATTCCAGATTGATACAAGGCATAACCGCTGTAGCATAGGACTCGTACAGATGCAGATGTCAACAATCAGCCGAACGATGACGGCAGGTCACCTGACGGCACGCGGACCCACAAGTTTGGGACGCGGCCTGAAATCGTTGGCCGCCATCTTCCTTCCGCGCACACTCGAGGCCAACAATGCCTCCACGTCGTCGTCCCAAGCTATCTCTGTGGACACGCTTTCGATTATGGCTTCGCTATGCACACTCACCTCTCCGGCTGCGAGCCAGCTACATCCGACTAACCCAGAACCACAAACACCCCTTGCTGGCGCTTCTGCGAATGTTCATACCCTACCCGTCCTGGTATTTCCCAATTCCCGGGCCATTTCCTCTCAGGGCGCTTATCAACGACAAAAAAGATCCGCTGGGCATCATCGAGTCGCATTTTGGCGATATCCATAACCTTCGGGCGATTCCTATCTGGCGCATGCGCGACACGCCGCTACGGTCGATTTACCGGCTATACGAGCTTCACCTGGCCGATAGGTATGCGCTACTGGGTTGGGAAACAGAATATTTCTTCTTCCGACCGGACTGGAGAATTCAGGATATACCCGACCCCAAGGATCCAGATCCGCTTCGTTACGCGATTATCGCCTCGATCGTCGAGGAATTACACGAGGCAGTCAATTGGAGATTGAGCTTGGGATTGAGAAGAAATCGAGAACATGTTTACCGCGAGGAAGACGGAGACCCCTGGCCGCCTTTCACGCCCGAGAAACTGCCCGGTTGGACGAAAAGAGTGCCCGCTATCGATAAGGATCTACTGAAAGAGTCAGTGCCGCCTGAGTCCCTGGATTCTAATGGGAATCTGTTGCTCGAGGAAAACGGTAAAGCATCTAATTTCGCACGACGAAATATTATCACGAATACTGGCTGGCTATACACCATATAGAGGAGATGCAAAGGAGCGTACCTTTCGCTCTAGACTGTCGCCTCTGTTGAAAGACCTCTTCCTTGTACCTCAGGCGGTATGCGTCGGCCACCTGCGACAGTGTCTGGTGATCCGGTATCACGTCGAATTGGTTCATATTCATTGTCCGGATCAGTTCCAGGTCAAGAGGCCCGCCGTTACGTTCTCTCAGGTGTCTCAAGAAGGTAACCGCGTCCACCATATCCAATTCCGCCTTCCTGTCACGGTCCGTGGCGTGAATTCGCCTCAACTTGCGCTCCAAAGCCCATTCGATCGGAGCCGCCATGACCTGCAGGTTCTTCCCCTTGAACAGCGTGATGCCCTGTCTTTCTGCCCGCTCGAAGAGGGTCCGCCGAGCTTTCTTAGTGACGAAGATGGCCATGGCTTGATTGACCCAGTCTTCATTGTAGTGTAGTCGAAATGAGACTTTACTGATAGCGGCTTCAAGGGCGCCCTGAATATCTTTGTCTCCCATAAACTCCGGCTCGATCAGATAGTCGAGGTCTCCCGTGCTGTCGCGACATTTGAAATAGGACACGGCCAGGAATCCGCCGGCCGTGATCATTCGAATCGGGGCGAATGCGACGAGCCAGTCAGAACGGCCCATCTCGGCATCGAGTTCCGCTAGTCCTTTGGGGTCTAGTTAGCTCTGCATTGCTTAGGTTGTGATGGCTTCGTGGTCCAGGGTGCCATATTCCAAATCGCTTACCTGCTTCGAAGTCCCTCGCATTTAGGTACTCTTTTTTCGCGGCCATCGCGGAAGATGGAGCGAAACCGACGCTGAAGAAGGCTGGAGATGGCGGGCGGGGGTCATGTTTGTGTTACTTCTGCTGGCTTGAGCCTAGACCTCTCTGCGCTGGGTCTGGTGTGTGGGCTGCCAGTATGATTGGCACCTGAAGAGCCCTATATGCACGAAGCCGCTAGTGGAAAGCGTGAGGAATGATGCCCGATTCAAGGGAGCTGTCCGCGATGCACTTACGACATGATCATGTAGATCAGGTGCCCTAGAATTTACGCATTGACCCATTACCCAACAGTTGAGATCGACGAGCTATCTACCATCTACGACAGAGTGATTCAATAAAAGGCAGCGTGAGATTGACATAAACCTAAAAATTGCAAAAGGGATATCACCAACGCCCACTCCTAATCAATCAGCTCCAATCCAAATTGAAGGATCCGAAAATTCTGCAGTTTCTCTCAACTGGACAGGCGCAGTTCCTGCGTGTTGTTGGTAGCTCTTCATGTCTGATTTTCAGCACCCCGTCGCCCCAACCTGAAATGGGAACCAGTCCTGGGCCTTTTGGTCCTTATTGCCCTTAACATCCAAATTCAAAAGCTCACTCCCGTAGTTATCAATGTACTTCAACGATGCATATGCATACGTGTCACTGAAGTAGTGGTTTGCTACGCCGGCCTCCAGGCGGACCTTAAGCCTCCTGCCGATTAGGTCTACATCGGCCGTCAAGAAGACATGGTCCCCAATTCCTTGAAAGGTGACTGTGAAAGAGGTTCCCAGGCCTTCAGTGGGAGGTGCATTGTCTGACGGGAGACAGCCGGCGCTTTGTTTTAGCAGATCGTCACGCTGGGATCCGGAAAACAGGCTGATGGCTAGCCAAATGTCTACTTTGGGAGGACATTCTGCACGTAACATGGATGTACGACTGCGCAGCTCTGTCACGGCCGCTTCGATCCGAGCCAAAAGTGCTTTTGTGGGGTCGTTCTTCAGAGACAGGCTTTTCAGACCAGTCATGGTGATCTCGAATGTATTTGTCTTTGTCTGTGTGTCGATTACCCCATTGAACGTCGGGCTGAGCTGCACACGATTTTTAGGCTCTTCGTGAAAAACCACGAGGGTGTAGCCTGGAACGAACGAGATCTTGTCGTTTCTCGGTTTTGCCCCAGTCCCGGGAAAGGTAGCGTGGAACTTCTCATTGCCTGATGTGTCCTTGATGATGACTCCCGCGTAGGTTTGGTCTCCGAAGTAGGAGTGAGGATTCTCTCGAGTCACGGCTATTCCGAGTACGCTGTTGACCTGATCCACCAATATGGTACTGAAGATATCATCTCCAAGACCTAGCAGATTTGCGATCGCCCAGCATCGCACTCTGATAGCAGGAGGCGTAAATGTTGTTCGATACCTCGCCGTTCCAGAAATATACATCGTTACTGAAGGACGCCTGGTACCCGTAGGCAATCTCATGAAGGTTTCCCCAATTCGTGGCGAGCGGATCCAGCCACCAACTCTTGATGGATTTTTCAGATGCAGCTGTAAAGTCCTGGCCATAATACGCCGCCCCGGCACCATTGACATCTGCCTTCATGAAGTATCGGTTTGGGATATTCAGGTCGGAGTCATATTCCGGCTCGAAGGAGAGGTCGGCCAGCGAGTTATCGAAAGAGAACACTGAATCGTAATATGCGATCAGCCCGTCAATGTTGTCCACTCCTTGCGGATGCTTTAGGGCATCTTGATCTCGAGCGGGAATGAGGACCATTGTATAGCGAGAATCAATGAACGCGAAATCGGCATTGGTTTTATCCCATTGTGAAAAGAGAGCGCTTTCATCGTCCCCCTGGCGGTAGACTTACAAGATCCTAGACTCGTTGGGGAAGTCATTAAATGACTGGCTCCACTTTGTCCTCGGGTTTGTTGTAATACGGGGTATCGATGAACGGAACAGACACGGCGTTGATGCTGACGCTGACCCAGCTCGAGTTTATCTTTTTGGATGTCTCAGTCTTCCGGCCATCGTTTAGAAGCCGGAGGATTACGTTCCCTTTGAACGCGCTGTTGGTCTGACGAGCCTTGATGGTTTGGCCGGCGGCGAGGATAATGCCGAGATGTTGACAGTCATGATCGACTCCCTTGCCCATTCCGGCTTTGTCCAGCCATGTTGGGCGGGGAAGAACAGGAATTTGGTTGCTTCTGATAGTCATTTGATACCAGATACCGAGAAGCTCAATAGGAGGTAAAGGTGATAGATGTGAAGAACTGATCCAGGTGCGAACAACAACGAGATCCCTTTCCATGAAACCGTTTTTATTGGAGAGCAACGCTCCAGGCAGCCGTTCAAATAAACGCCACGAGGTAGTTCATTTCACAATGTGAAAATTCCCCGAATGCCTGTCTTCTGGCTAGCTGAACAACATTAAATCCCAGTTATACCCCTCAGTCCCTCAGCTCACCACAAACATTTCCCTCTGCTCCGCAAAACCATGTATCTAGGGACCGGGCCACACTCGCTGAGACTACCTCCGCTGCTCATTGGTCGGGCAATGCAAGGATTGAGGTACATGGTTTGCCATCCGGGGCGCCACGGAAACATTCGGATTCGTCGACGCTGAGTTTGTAAAGACGTGGAGCTGACTGTATATGTACTTTTTTGTGTGGCCAGTCGGTTGAAGAATTTCAAACGGCACTCACAGCTCCGGGCGTACGGGATATGATGAAAGTGCGTCGTAGATAGCGTAGCTGCGGCAAGATCGAAATATTGGGTTTCAGGTCGCCACGGACTTCATTCCTAAGGTATCTTTCCTGCTTTCTGTATTATGAAAAATAATGTCCCTAGTCATAATGAACAGGCTCTTCAAGGTGGGTGCTTCAATTACCTCGACTGGGTCGAGTAGTGGCTTCCCAAAAGGACGACGCAATCAAACGGCCGAGAGCTGGAGCCAATTTGAGCTGCCCAGCTTTTAGTGTTCTGTTTTCAGCTGCAATGGCCCAAGGCAGGGTCTAGGCCCCGAGTGAAACTCCGGGGTCCGAGCGGACAGTGCAACCCTGAAGGTACCGATCTATATCGGCACCAGGCCACAACGCCAACATTTACGTCTTTGTATCATTCAACAACTAACAATCTCTCTAGCTATCTCCAGTAGTGGTCGTGTCTCTGAATATGGACCTCTTCTAGGTTCAGTTCCATAACAAGAAGTGATATTTGGAATCATCGTCTTGTCTCCGGTTCAGGCCTATAGACGCCATTTAAACACCTTTTTCCCCACTCAATGGAGAAGGGACAGCTGTCATTGATCTTGCTAAATGGCTTTCAGGATATTAAACGAGTGAAAAAGCCATTTCAAATAAGATTTCAATCAAAGCGTTCCCTGTTTAATAGATTACGCAGTAGCAATTCAAATAAATATAACGACTTTGAACTAAATCCTTGGAAGAATCAGATCCCAGATAACCGTCCTCAAATAGTCGCCTTTCAACGATATCGAGAACCACGAAAGCAGTACCCATTTCCCGAAAGAAAAATCTCAACCAAATACTTCTGTCACAAAATGATACTCAATCTTGCTTCCATCCTGCCTTCCCCTCGCGCTAAGTTCCGCACACCTATCCGCCAAAATCTCGCCAATAACTGGCGCTCCGCAGAAAAAGACCCCGATCTTCAGTCGTTCCCTGGAATCTAGATCCCGCTTCGTCATGGATGCCTTCACCTTCCGCATATCCTCGTAATGCGCGTCCAACGCCTCGATAAAGTCCGGCCGCCCGAAATGGGTCGGATTGATGAGACCGGTGAGGGGCGACTCGGGGTGCTCTGCGGTGCGATGCATTTCGAGAAGCCACCGATAGACGTGGGTTGAGATGTTCTTACGGCGTTGTGTCACATACGTTTGTATGCGGATGTCGAGATGTGGTGTTCCTTCTTGGGCACGGTGGCGCATCTGGGATCGAGAGACGGAGTTCAGGAGATCCGAGAACCAAAGAAGATAGTTCCTGTCGCGGACTATCCAGTGGAAGTCGACTCGGCGATAGTCTTCCGCAATTAGGGAGGGCTCGTCTGACGACGACGATGGAGAGTCAGAGTTGACCTGTCCTTGCAAATTATCAAGCTGTCGCTCCTTGTCGGTCTGTGCTTCCGGCTCCATAGCATCTTCCGATAAAATGTGCAGTTGGTCATCACGTGCTTGCAAATCAGCCAAAATCCCAGAAAATGGGGTGACTCCGATGCCAGCGCCAACTACTATGCTGTGGCTGAAGTCGTAAAAACGCTGCGCCGGAGCACCAAACGGCCCGTTGATGCCGACTTCAATTTTCGTTGGCCCCGAGCCTTCGGCCAGATCCCTCAATCGACCGGTCCAGTCACCGTCGGTTTTGATATGGACTTGCATCTCGTGGCCGATACATACAGACACTGTGAATGGGTGCCATTGGAAGAGACTGAGCTTCGGGACCTGAAGGAAAATGTACTGTCCTGCTTCGTACTTCCAAATGCGCTCACTAGGGATCGTTGCTTTAATCTCGACAGTATCTGCATCGACAAGCTTCAAAGTGGCCGGGATGCGATGGAACCCTAGCGCAACGCGAACAACGCGCTCGACCAGTATAAGCAATGTCGGGAATGCAAGCCAGTACCCGAGCATTGGCCACTGTAGAAGCCCAGCTGTGCCATGCGCCATCAGGAGGCCGATCATCGGGTACATAAGGAGGTGGCCGATTTGGAAGGCCTCGTAGCTCCGTCGCCGTACCACTGGCATGCTAAGTAGTGCAAGGGTCCAGAACATAGCCAGGCACACGACGCCGCTCCACCCCGGCAGGGTAGCCACATAGTCCTTATAGGGACGAGGAACCGCATCGGGTCCCAGCACTTTAGTAACCTTCTCCTCTTGTGCCGGTCTACTGGCGTAAAGAAAAGAGCCTGTAAGGTGCCCAATAGCATGCAACGAGGCCAATCCCAGCGCGAGGATTGACATCTTGATATGAAAGGACTGTGATAGATCCCAATTGACGAATCTCGAGACATAGTAAAACTTCCGCAAGAACGTCGAAAAGTATCGCGACATGCTGAGTAACAAAAAGAAGAAGGTTGGGTAGAGCAAGCCTGCACAAGTCTTCGCTAGGACAGCGCCCCATCCAAACGCGTGCCGGTACTGCATGGTCGTGAGGTACTTGACAAGCTGCCAAATACCAAACGCCAGCTGCATAGACACCACTAATATAAGAAACAGAATTTTAGGTCCATGGACACTCCAGTAAGCTCGGACGCGTCGCCACATAGAAAGACTGTGCACGTAATTGTCCTCATCCTGGTCGCTTTTTGACTCCATCTGCAGCGAAGGTATTTTCCATTCTTGCACCCGCTGCATCATATCCGCTCGCGATATCCGTCTCTGGTCGGATCCTATAATGTGTCGCAGGAAGGCGTGGCGCGTATCATCTCGTTTGCTATCATGGTGAAGGTGATGGCGCTTCGGAATCGGCGCGATTTCCTTATAGACCTGGTCGATTTTGTGTTCAACCTCTCCGTAGTCTATGGTGCCATCTCCGTTGATGTCAAGGTCGTCGAGGAACTGGTTGATTTCATCGGTGGTCAGGGACTGGTCCGGAGAAGCCATGGGGTGAGTGCTTTTGCGGTGATTCTCGGAATGTGCGGCGAGGAGGGCGCGCGAAGCAAAGTCATGACGTCCAGGAGGTGGTTGCCTGAAGCCGAGTAGAGATTTCGTCTGCTACGTAGAGCCAAGGGCTTAGGACGGCCGAGAATGAGTATCATGCCCTATGAGGGACGGCAACATGGCGATGCCAATGTTCTCGGCTAGCCCTGCCCAGCCCTACGTGATGTCATGCATCGGAGCCATATCTTGCAGTTGTCACTTGGCATAATGTGAATGGAAGACTCTTCTCTCCGACAATAGGTTCTTTCAAATTCCAAAATCTCATGTCGGGGTGGACAGGTCTCTGAGATGCCACGTGCTTCCAGCCCTATGAGTTTCAGTCTGCAGTTGCCCTACATTCTCCTTGTACATTGTGTGTAATAGCAGGAATCCTTTGTTAAATTGTTTTTTTATTTGTCACAGTTGCTACTTTTGTCATTTCTTCCCGTAGTGTTTTTTTATCAATTGCGCTGCGACAATGGTTGTGCTTTGTACCTAGCAAGTTGCATAATTCGCGATCTGCGAACAATAAGGATTGATTTTTATTTCGTGTTAGTCTAATTCTACCTATACATGTCTATCGAGTTGAAATAAGCTGCACGGCCTCCTACATTACATATTGTACATGATTTATCCTTTCCACTTCCATTCCGAGTCCCGATGGATGAAATAATCCTTGCTCTCAATCGCCTTGCGAATGCCCCAAAGCCCACCTAGCGGCCAGATATCACGCAACTTGCGACTCCAGGATTCGCTGCGCTCCTTCCGATCTGCCTCAACATCGATGCGCACCTTATCATACACACTAGGCAGGGTCTGAGCCGAATACTTCTGTCGTAGACCATCATACCATTTCTGGTCGTACATGCCCCAGAACTCGTCCTGGTTGTAGTAGGTATGGGCATAGAACCACTTCATGCCACCGAGCTCCCGCAGGCGTCGTTCGAGGTCACGATTTGCCGCAACAAACGTGTCCGGGTCCTTGGGTCCGAATCCCCATACTCCAATGTTCAGCATCTGCCCCGGTGTGAAGCCCTCACTTTTCACCGTAGTCTCGTGAGGATGGAATGTAGGTGCCGGGCTCTGCTTGAGAGGGCAGAGCCACAGCGGCCAGATCCCCAGTTTATCGCTCGTGTAGTCAATGAAGGACTCCGCTGTGGAGTACGGCAACGCCAGGTCTTGGATCATGTACCGACTCGACTCCCCGCTGGCATGGAGGGCCTTGTAGAGCATCCGTGTGTGTAAGAAGTCGTCCAACCACCACCGCGTCAGCCGGTTGAAGGGGAAATGAAAGTATTCGAACGCAGACCGGCCAACCCAGAAACCTGCACGGTCATAACGGAACAGATATTCGGCCAGCGGGATGTAGTCCGTCACGGGGGCCCCAGATTTCCTTGTCTTATCCTTAACATGCAGATAGTACCAGAGATCCCAAGCATGGCTGAAGGTCTGCACCTGTGTCGCGGAGGGTAACTCGTCCGTCATTTCACCCGCGACCACAACCCCGTGTTCCTGTCCGTAGAGGATCCCATCGACATAGTGATTCCGGTCGTTCAGAGTATGTTCGTGCACCGAGCGTACGGAATCCCCGACACTGCGTTGGGGGTGATAGGTCGCCTTGACGAACATCTTCGCCTCGATCAACTGCAACTCAATTAGCGTCGTGACGCCCAAACTCCCAACCGCACCAGCCGCGCCGTGGAAGAGGTCCGCATTTTCCGTCTCCGACGCATTCACCACACTGCCATCTGCCAGAACCATCTCCACCGAATGGATCGTCTTGTCAAAAAACCCGTACTTGAAACTCGAGCTCTCGCCGGCCGTTCCCGCAAACCCTCCACCCGTTGTGATCCCCGGAAACTCCATCACCACCGGCGGCACCAGCCCGTACTTCATAGTGGCCTCGACGAGTCGGTCCATGGGGACATTGGGCTCGACGAGCGCCCTACGCGTTGACGGATCGACTTGGAGGACATTGCGCAGGTCACCGATGTCGACTTGGCGGTCGCGGCGGATCGGTCGCGTGCTGTTCGTCGAGCCGTGGTTGATCCGGAAGGGTTCCTTGCGTTCGTAGAAGCCGCGGATGCTGCTGGCAATCCGTGACACCGCCGCCTTGTGCCGTGTGAGTCCCATGGCCGGTGCCTGGTGGTAAAACGAGGGTGGGAATGCGGTGGTGATTCTCCCAGCAGCGTGTCTTTTTGCCTCATTTTCGCGACCAAGGGACCCACTTGGCGAGGCGGTTCGAAGAGTTGATTGAACAATGGATTCACTATTGATAGCCTCGGTTCCTGATCGAGCAGGCGGAAGGCTCTTAGTTTACGGAGTAGTGCTCCGGCTTTTCACCCCTTGCGTTGCTGTGCCCTTTCACTGGCGAGTTTGTTTTGGTTAAATCTAAGTAAAGCTTTCCTAGAACACAAGTATTCACTCTTCGTTTTCAACCATTCCCTTAGTATTGCCCGAAAGAAAGCACAGACGAGCTCCAATGTGTGATCGGCGAATTGAGTGATGACTCGTCAATCTTGAGAAATTTTATTATGCGAAAACCACGAAGGACTTTCTGTCTGGCAGGTGAAGAAAGGGGCAACCCGCCAGCACCGAAAAACAATATGCAGGAAGACAGCCAGGAATCGAAGTTAATATTAATAAATGAGAAAATCAGAAGCGCTAAACTTATGGCAATGTTCCTGTGATCGTCCCAGCCCGAATAGGGTCTTGGTTACTCTGACTTGGGTGCAATAACTCTTCGTTTCTTCTTTAGGTAGCCATTCGCGCCTACTATGTCCTTCCAAGTCCCTTGAGCCGAATAGCTTGGGTTACAGTAGATAGATACTTCTGTCTCGCGGTATTCTAATTTGAAGTTAGTACGGGGGTGAAATGAGGCACAGGCTTCTCCAACAGCTTACTCGCAGATATACGCAGTAGGATCGGTCGGTTGTTTATTTTCCCTGCACATGTATTGTCAGTCAAATGAATCTCAACGTTGTTTATCACATGCATACTTGATGATTGCAGCATCCCGCAGAACCGGACAGCTACCATGGAGACATCGAGCAACGAACGAATCGACACGGGGAATCTCCTGGCACATAACGTATAACTTGGCCGACATTTTCTGCGTTGAAATCGTAGGAAGATCGTACATCAGAAGACAATATTTTGGCACCTGGAATAGAGTCCAGACCCTGACTGGTGAGGGAAGTCCACAGGTTGTGGCAGGTCTCGCGGAATGACACGGAAAGACTAATAGCGCCTCCCAAGGTCAAATGAGGTTCGAGGTCTTCAAAGCGATTTGTTTCCCGGAAGATACATCGAACATATACTTTCACTCGCCACTGTGGATATCTAGTTGTATCGATCGAGAGCATCCGGGGTTGCAGCACGTTCGGATAGCGACTGATATATTGCTGGACCTTTGACCAGCTCTCCAGTACTGTCGAAAAATCGGGTTCGACTGCAATACATGATCGCATCGTGCGCGTAATACCTTGACAAACATCCGCTGTCTCCAGGCAAACTGGGAATAGCCAGTAGAATCTGGCATATGCCTCAGAAGCGACCAGGTCAAAGGCGACGAAGACCCCGGATGGCGAGCACCTAGAGCACATGGTCGAGTGATGAGCTTGATGCTCCAATTCGATCATTTCTCTGGTAACCTTCGTCCATAGCTCCGGAAAGATACGCAATACCAGTCCATTTGTGGATTTCAAATCAGTCTGTTTAAGCCTCTCAATAACGGCTAGGGCTGTTTTGAATGCAGTTACCCGGGACGTTTCTAAATTCGGAGGGATGATATCGACGACATAGCGGACAACTGGTCGTCCCTTTTGCTGCTTACCCTTTCAGCAAAGACTCAGTTCAAAGGGTGTGTGATCATTTGTGAGCGATCCGGGGAATAGGATCTCCATCGCGCCGGTATCGCGGTTGTATAGAGGGCCAGGGCCAGCCAGTCAGCTACATAATTGCGGAAAAACTCAACATGGCGACTGATATCTTCGGCGGTATACCGCCCTTGAGAAGTCAACGCATGCTCAAGACATGGTTGAAGAATAGGACCCCACTCCTTCGCTTCGAGACAGGCGTTCTCGGTCTGTTGAATGGTACCTATTAGCTACTTCAAGTGGAAATATATGCTGCGGACTTACCACTCGAAAAGGGTTGACTGGGCCTTGTATTGTCGGATCACGCATTTTACAAACGAATATATTGATGCTATGAAGAGATGAAATTGAAAAGTTGTCCAAAGCTTTCTCCTGCCCGGACCCCGCCTGAATCCGGGGTAGTATTTAATAGCCTCGCCAAGAATCCAGACCTATCCACGGCTTACTCGATACGATCATTTGTTTGCTCGACGAATGCTCACTTGATGCGCCTCAAATCCACAATTCCTGTCATATTTTGATCTCCTATTTTAGTCTAGCCTATGGTTGGAGAAAGGTACGGCAAACCGATGCATTTAAGACGGGATCATTAATCGCCACTCTAGTCTGATTGGCCACTTGTGTCTTCAACGCTCAGGTCTTTGGCGTTAGAGATGGCTTTTTAAGTTGGTTCAGGTTCGTATTGAACTAAGGCTGCTTATTTTACGGCCATAGTAGCTACCATATCACAAGGCAAGGCGCCATCCGCTACAAAACGAGAGTAAGCACACCACATGGCCCAGCTAAGGTTTGCACATGATTTAACTACATACGATCTATTCGAGCATCTCCGAAGCAAATAACAAATGATATATATAGTTTTCCAAAGGATATTCGAAAATAATTCCTATTAATTATAGAAATAAAAGACAGTATCTTTGCCGAGAAAGTTAATAATTACAGGAAGAAAAACTATCTGCCATCACGCTTCCTCTGGAATTGAAACAGAGGTCTCCTATGGCTTGGCCAAATCGCAATTGAATTTAGAGCTTGCCAGCGCCCGCGTTGTTGGGGACACTGGACTGGGCCTCGCTGGCGGAGGTGGCAGGGGCAATCTTAAGATCTTTGAAGTCGGAAAAGAAAGAGGTATCAGTGGACTCAGTGAAATCGTTCGAGTCGGAGACAATGTTAACCTCGCAGGCGCGACCAAGAGCCGAGGTGCACTGGTCGAGGGCAGACTCAGGAGAGGTGAAGATGCGGCCGGCGTAGTCGCCGATCACTTGGTTGACGCTAAGGAAGACGTTACCCTCGAAGATACCGCGAGCAGTATCGTCTCCGCCCTCAAGGGCATGGCCGTTGTTGTCTTCCCAGACGTTGTTGACGGCGTGCAGAAGGGTGCCGCCGCTGAGGGCGGGGCTGCGTCCGGCAGTGCTGAAGATGTAGTTATTCTGCAGAGTAATCTGGTCGTCCTCGCCGACCATCTCGAAGGTCCAGTAGTGGTGCTTGTCGCCGCAACCGGTGGAGTAGGGACTTTCGCCGTCGATGAAGTTGTTGGACAGAGTCACACGGGTGCTGGTATCGAAGCCGAAGACGTAGTGCTGGCGACCAGGGCGAGCAGTCTATACATATCAATTAGCCTTTTATCGGTGTGGTTAAGATTTGAAAAGTACGTACCGTAACGTGATCAATCCAGACCAGATCAGCTCCGTCAAAGGAGATAGCATCACCTCCCCAGACGTATTCAGGGTTCAGGTCGGTCACGTGGATGTTCTGCACGATGATGTTGGACGCACCACCACGGAAACGCAGACCCTTACCCTTAATAGCACCGCTGTCGCCGACACCCAGGAGAGTCTTGTCGGAGCCGACATCGATCGGGTTCTTCGGGGCCTTGTACCAGGTTGCAGTAGAGGCAGGGTCGCTGCCGCAGTCATCCTGAATGATCTTCTGGCATCCCTCACCCTCACCCCAGGAGGCGCAAACGTTGCCGCTCTCGGTACCCTCGGATTCGGTGAAGTCGTATTCCTTAGAGAGGAGGATAACACGAGGGGTGTCGTCGGTAAGCCACTCCTTCAGCTGATCAATGTCGCTGGGCTCCTGTCCTTCGGCATCACCACCACCAGTAACACCAGAGGCGAAACCCTGAGCGGCGCCAGAGACTGTCTGCGCGGCACCGAGGTGCGCAAGTCCCAGAATAGCGGCGAGACTAGTGGAAAGAAGCTTCATCGTGTGCAACAGGAAGAAGAAATGCTCAATTAATTTCAAAGGATACTTTGGGACTTGACATTCAACTATATCAGGGAACTCAGATTTTGATATAAGCGCTCGTCCAGCCTAACTAAACTATAAACAGAACGGAAGCGTGCACAATGGAAATTAGGGACTGGGTGGAGCATCTATCGTGGTCATGCTGGGTTAGCGTGGGGCTTGGGATGGTATGAAACAGTTCGGACATCCCACCCCCGTAGGAGCCAAGACCAGGGGTCGACATGCTCCGGAAGAGCTCATCGATTGGACAAAAAAGTCCTGCAGCTTGATGCAGAGCGACGATATCGCCTCAAAAACAGCAGTCTCGGAAACTCATTTGTCCATTAATAGGGTCATTAATAGGGTGGGGACATGGCTTAGACTGACAACGCAGATCTAAAGAGCGAGGAGCTGAAATGTCGGAACAATATCAAGTTTGTTGCGGAGTCTGTGCAGACTAGTCAGTCTTAGGTGGAAGAACCACACGACAATTGGCTATTTACAGGATATGACAGGAAGTGAGGTTTGGGTCTACAATCTTGGGTGCTTTGTACGTACACGAAGTAGATATGTGTAAACCACGGAGAAATCACGTTGAGATGCGGAACACGTAATCTATCGGATGAAAAGCGCATATACTCCGTACGGTGCATTCCTTAGCGTGCAAAGAGCAGGGATTTCCCCCGATTTTCGATACCGACCAGTAAGCTACATCTCTGCTCAGTCATTTCCAACGGTGTCCTGTACGGAATCACTCCATCTGCTCCGTAGCCGATGCTAACAATGCTGTATTTGTAACAACGGCACCAGAACATCTTTTTTTGGAAGTCGAGAAGGATAAAGTACGCTAGGAACAAGCCAGAACCGACCCCATTGGCTTAAGTGTAGTTACTATAACTGCTGGATTGCGAACATGTTCCTAGGATATGCCGAAATATATCAATGTCAGCCTACCAGGGTACGCGCTGCTCGGGGCTTTCTCGGTGCCTTTTCGCACAAATAGTCCCTACCGAGAGTAAGAACATGATTGTGCATGCTGCCCTGGGTCAAAAATACTATCGTGATCAGTTCCTGGCGGAAAAGTGGATACCCTTGTCAAGGCTTACCTGTAGTGGTGGAAATATAAATGGAACACTGACCTTGTTCCATCAAAAAATGGTTCTTCCTACTGGCCATGAGAGGCATTCAACCCGAAACGCAGGGGGTTCGAGAGGTACCTGAATAGGGATGATCGGCGCCATGCCAAGAGTAACGTCCAGGGGCCCTCTGTAGCCGAGTCTTACAATCTTGGCATGGTCCCTTTATCTTAAGATAAAACTTTGGTACTATCCGTGGCCTCCGGGAGCCTTCGGACCACCCACCGGCGAAAAGGCGGTGGGTGGTCCACAGCGAAATTGAAGTTATCAGCGAAATTGAAGAAATGAAGCAATTTAATCACCACTAATTATCGCGTAAATCAACAAAATGTATGTGCTCCGTGGCGGGTATAACCGCCGTGGGCAGGTACCAGATGTCTAGATTTCAACGCTCTCAAATTCCCGAGCTGTCCTTGTAACTTTCATGTTTGACTCGCTGTGTCTTCAAGAGTGTTCATATCTGCCTGGATTCTAGCTCAAATAGGAAAGGTTTACAAGTTCGACAGGACGCAGTAGACCTTTGTTAATATTATGACGTGATGATGGTGAGCATACGGGGATATTCACCGAGGCCTACAGGTCAGCTGAGTTATGGCGATCTTCTTCGGCTCTTTTCGCTATTGAATATGGTAGAGAACTTTTGCCTAATTACAATAATATGCCTAATTATGATAACGTACAGGTTGACTACTTGCCATTGCCATGCTGCCTTTGGTGGGCATACACTCGTATATTGGACCATTGCATCTTCTCTGAAAAATCAAGTCGATGTGAGATAATAGCATAAACACTAATAAAGCCCTCTTAACATGTGGGTGCCAGTTTGTGTGTCCCCCTGCCCAATGGTCCGAATATATATACTGGATCATTACTTCCGTCCCAAGCAAAACTAAGGGATTATGCCATAGCGACATGCCATTTCATGGGCAAATCTACCACTACTTAGAGAGAATGTTCAATTGACTCTCCTAGTAGAACAATCCCCTACCAATGTCCCGTATGCCAAGTCAAAATTTTGATCATCATAAGACTTTTGAAATCAGGTGTGTTGATTGGTCCGAGAAGATGCAGCAAACCAGACAAACAAACAACTGGCGCGATCCACATTCCCGAGTTTCCTCGAGTTAAGATTCCTCCGTTTATCGACTGTTTCTTTGAATTGTGTTGAATAACTACATCCTCACGGTCGCCGGCCTACCGATATCACAACATATGCATTTCCTATGTGATTTGAAATCTGACAGGTTCGCCCAAAGAATCAAAAACTTGAGAATTATGTAACTATAATTCCAAAACCTAACCAACCATTTATAGCACCTTCGTGGAAACTGTCCGCACTTGGCTAAAACAAACAATAAATCATCTAGATGTTTATGGTTTTGGGGTAGTTGCTGTTTAAAGCCTTGCGAGGATCTTGCAAATGTTGTCCATCATTAACTTGGCTTCCATTCGATATATCTTCACCTAAGTACACAGCCCGAAAATTCCAATTCAATTGAAAACATCCTTATCAATTCCCCACGATATACATGACGTTTGATCGCCACTCAAAATTAATCAATCCCACCATCGTTCAATAAAGCCACAGGCCAAAGAAGAATTCAGACCAGAGAGAGTGAAATGGGAGAATCTCTTAGTAGGCCGCAGCACATGCACCAGCGGGAGCGGGGGCAGCAGCGGGTTTGCTGGCAGGAGCAGGCTCACTAGAAGGGGCGGGGGCGCTAGCAGGGGCAGGTTCGCTAGAAGGAGAAGCAGCAGGGGCCTTAGGGGCTTCTTCAGTCTCCTTAGAGCTACTGGACGAACCACCGGAAGAACCACCCTTGCCCTCCTGGTCCTGGTAGTCCTTGATACCCTTCTCGATAGCCGTCGAGATACCACCAGCAATGCTGCCGGCAAGATCCTGCAAGCTGTCAGGGACCTTGGAGACAATAGTGTTCGACAGCTTCTTGGCCGCGGTCTTCTGCTGGGTCAAGTCATTGTAGGTCTGACCACCCTTGCCTGCCTTGACGATTTGCGACTTCTTGCTGGAGAGGTGGGTAATGACAGTGGAGATCTTGTCCTTCAGCTCGTTGACGGGGCCAGGAAGGCCGAGAGCATCGCTGGTGCTGAGAGAGGAGGTACCCTTGACCTTGGTAGTTCCGGCATTGATGGCTTCAACAAGGGCGTCGGATGCGCTCTGGACCTTGGCAACATCACCACCCGAGTAGGACTGAATGGCAGAGTCAAGGGCTTCGACCTTAGGGCCTATGCCAGATAGGACCCCGGTGACAGTAGGGAGATCGCGCTCGACGCGAGTGGGCTGGGCCAAAGTACCGGCTGTGAGGCCGAGGGTGAGGAGAGAGAATAGAGAGAGCTTCATAGTGAAAGATATTATAATGAATGATAGAATGGAGACTGTTTGTTTGAATTGAAGGAGAGTAGAGAATGATGGATGATAATGGAGAGAATGACCGAGAGATACATGAGGATTTATATATGTTAAGGTCTATACTTCACCTCGGAAATACTGACCATCATCAACAGTGGTGCTGGATTACGATGGATGAAAATTGAAGTGTTCTAATACGAGTATAGCTTAGTGGTACTTTGGAGTAAGGCTAAAGGCGCCGAATATTTGGTGATCGACAGGAAATGAATCGCCGGTGGTCTGAAATTCTGGGGAAGGTTCCTGAATCAGACCCAAAAAGCAGTCATTTTAGGGTTTTGGCTTCGGGAGTGGCCCTGGCGGGTTCGAAATACCAGCTCGCACCCGGGAACCTCAAAAGCCGGGGTCAGGTACGCTTTTGCTAAGAATGCTACATATCCACATTTGATTGGTGGCTATACATTGAACGTAGATGATCTAACCCTGCACTAATCTACCTACCTTGCTCCCCATCTGGTTGCCCGTTTTTTGGGTGTTGTTCTGCAAGGTCTGGGGCTCTGGGCCTGAGGTGGAAGCTTATTGTCACTATGAAACAATCACGAAAGACCCTTTTTTGAAGGTGTTTGTCTAGGTAAAGATGGAACTGGACTAAAGCAGCGGTTTGCAAAGTTATTATTTGCACCACGAATATTTCCCTACTAACAGGGTTCTGAAAACAACGCTCATCAGGTCAGAAGTTGGCATGTGTGGTCTTGAATGGTAGTTACTGACGGTCGATTGTTTTTTTTTTTTTTTTTTTTTTTTTTTTTTTTTGGCAAACCCAGAATAATTCAAGAAAGGGACATGATCATGGGAATAAGTGAGTGAATATATGTCAGGTTTAATGTCGCCTTTCTTAAGTTAGATTTACTCTTCTCATTGTTGGCCATACTAGGTTGGGTTTTCCTCATAGTCTCTTTCTCCTTGCTCTTGTCTGTTCTGGGCACTAAATTCAGCCTTGTCCTTCATTTCTATACGATTTCTTTTTGGAATGGTGTTATTAATTTACCCCTCCCACTTTAATTGAACAGAAATTCCTGAGCGAGATATCTCGAACCCTCATTCTGAAAATCGGTTTACTTCATTGCACGCCTAGCTAAGGAAACGCGACCAGAAAGATGAACTACAACAATCAAGAGGCTTGGCATTGAAAGGCCATTATTTTTGAAGTAACGTGTACGAGCCTTCTAACTTAAAATATTCGTTTTTGCAGTGCTAAAGCAGGTAGATATGATACTAGGAAAGGTGACGGGTAGAACTATCATGGATAAAAATCCATAATGTTACCAAACCCAGCACCCGGCCACTTGGAGAATTGCGAGGAAAGTAGGAGACAAGAGGGAAGATAAATTGAACTAAGAAAAGTCAGACAGATCTCTATGAGGTATACGAGGGCAGACCGCAATCATGTCAATATTCAGGCAACAAACCTGAGGCTGCTATGAGTGTTAGTAACCCCCCCAAGAAAGTACCGATAACGGAGCTGGCCGGAATAAGCTGATTAATGGATCGATGAATGTGATCTCGTTGACCACTGGTCCCATGGATCCACTTTACATAATGTGCCGGTTTTCGCTGGCCACCCGTATTCATTAAATCATCGAAATGCTACAACATGTCTAACGTTAAGCCTTAGATGAATCGAATGAAGTGATTCAAAGCCCTCTTCCTGAAATCAAACTCAACCATACTTTTCTTTCCGCCTCGCATTAGCAAGTCGACGTGAACCCTGGGACTGTATATCAAATTCCTAGTTACCAGTCTATCTTGAGCACCCAACCAGTCTATAGCGGTGATCAGGTTAATCTGGGAAAACGGCTACTTGAACGGCGTCGTTACCTAAGATGCTTTGTCGGACTGCGCCTCTTTCCTCGGGAATAAGAAGCTCGCTCTATTTCAAGCCATTTCTCTCCTCTCGACCACCTAGCCTCCAAAAAATGGCCCACAAGAGCACCGGCGCCCAGTCTGATTGGAGTGCTTCCCAATACTTGAAATTTGAAGACGAACGCACTCGGCCTGCTCGGGACCTTCTTTCCAGAGTTACACTTCAAGATCCTAAAAGCATCGTCGATCTCGGCTGCGGGCCGGGTAACTCTACAGCCATTTTGGAAGAGCGTTATCCTACCGCCCACATAGTGGGAATCGACTCATCTCCCGATATGATTAAGAAAGCCAAGTCAACTTTACCTCAACGGGAGTTCTCCGTGCAGGGACTAGAGTCTTATACGCCCTCGGAGTCTGTGGATCTTTTCTTTTCAAATGCCGTTTTTCAATGGCTCAAGGGAGGAGAGCGCTTCGAAATCATTAAGAGACTGATAGGAACTCAGAAATCTGGCGGGAATTTTGCTTTTCAAGTTCCTTACAATCTATCGGAACCGTCTCATGTTCTGATGCGAGAGACTGCAACCAATGGATCTTGGGCAAGCACATTGAGTCACGTTAACCGGGACGAGTTCCAATCACCCCAGGAGATATACGATCAGCTGAAACCGATTTGCTCCGAGGTGCATATTTTCCAGACAAATTATTATCATCCTCTCGCTGATCACAAGTCTGTGATCGAATGGGTCAAAGGAACTGGATTAAGACCTTATTTGGATCCACTGACACCGAAAGAGCAAGAGTCATTCATGGAAAATTACTTGGGATCCCTCGAGAAGGCGTATCCCAAGTCTGTCGACGGGAAGGTCTTGCTTCGCTATCCTCGCTTATTTGTGGTGACCGTTAAAGGATAGGGCACATTTGCAGCGTATTTGATTTCTCAAACCTTGTTAATACTATGCTGATATAGCCACCTTGTATGTCTGTATGTATGTCGCATCGACCTCCCCTTAGATGGTTAGGCTGTTAAAAAAGCCACTGCAACTAATATATGCCCTTGAATAAAAAAAACAATTCTGTAAACCCTTGACACTGCATAATGGACTAATCCCGATGGAGCGATATGTTTGCTTGAATAAACTATATCTTCCGAGATCGTCGGTTCTTCTTCCTACCCTCCGACGCACTCAAGGCCGAGGCAATTCATGAGTGTGATTGAGATTTAGTTTCTATGCAATCTATGCAAAATTCCAACTGAGAATATGACCTCATCTAACCACCTCAAGTTTGGCTGATCTTAGATCCTAGGCATGGTCAAAAAAGTCTGTCGAAACTTGGTTTATGTTTGTTATTAAATCCTTTCACCTTGATACTGCATATTAAAATATCATGACGTTCTTAAGGACAAAGTATATCAAAAAGACGAAAGTGCTGTGGTCAGGTAAGGGTTTAAGTGCATACATATAGCGCTTGGCGGATATCGACACCCTTCATCGATGGCTCTGTTCGGTTTATATGATATACGTGGCTGTAGGGTCCTGCCGAAATAGAAACAAACATTTATAATAGAATCAGAAGGCGTCTATTTTAAGTACCTGCCGTCTTTCCTTGACTGGAGCAGTTACTGTGGTTGTAAGGTCGTCGGACTCTACATTCTATCACAAGCCTAAAAAATGGCCCGGTGGTGAGGATTTCAAGAAAGCAAATGACGTTATATCAAGCATGAACTTTCTAAATCTTGTTCATATGGGTAAGCTTAAATTACGCTTCCGTCATGTGAAGAAGATAGCTGTTGGAACAATATTGTCAACCAGCCCAGAGAGGTGGAGTATCCTGACCTAATCCACATACCGAACAGTACCTTGCTTGGCCTAGACCTGGCCTACCATTCCAAATGGCATACCAAGGGATCAGGAATGCATAGGTGTAAACAAGTGGAACTATAAATAGCTAGG